>NC_079365.1:30407500-30412500 GCF_021018895.1 Seriola aureovittata | reverse complement strand
AAGATCTGATTCCCCACACTCCTCTCACACACACACACACACACACACACACACACACACACACACATACACACACACACACACTCTGATAGATTTAAAATGGCTGCCATAAAATGGAGCTGTACACAGTTCAGTTGGTCAGTTCAGCTTAAAGACCAACCACAGACTCAGGTTACATGAGGTCGTTCAGTGGATTCATGGATTCAAAAGCATCAGCTGATTCAAACAGGATGTGTGTTCCTCCTCCTCCTGACTCTGTTCCTCTCTCCGTTTGCCTGGTGACGTCTAGACACTCCTATTGGCTCCGGTGGGTGTTGTCACAGCCAATCAGGGGGTCTGATTAAGACACCCAAACTAAGTGGGCTCAGAATGAAGGGAAGTCGATCTGAGTTTATCGTAGTGACAGAAAAAATGATTTCTCGAGGAGAAAAGAAACGCCCATGAAGTCTGGCCCAAAGAATGATCATAACTAATGAACAAATAAAGACAGAAACTGTTGAAGTTTTCTTTTGTTCTTATAGTTTGCAGTTTTCATCTATAATATAAGTATAAACCGAAGGTCTGTTTTTTTGTTTCCCTTGTTTTATTGGCTATTAACCTTTATTATACTGTGTATATATTTATATATATATATTTATATGTATAGCACTTTGGTAAAACTTTAACAAATTACTACTTTAGGAGGAAAAACAAAAAAGTATGAGAAACCTTAAAGAATATTTAGTATTTTGCAGAACAGGTCACTAGAACACAGTATTTATTTATAGTTATTAACACTGTCAACATGAGGAGATGATGGTTACAAGAGACACTGTCTTTGATTTTAAGCTCATTTCCTCCAAATTCGTGCGTCTGTGACACATCGCCGCATCACTCCCGTCAAAACGAGACGGTAAACTTCCACCTGCTCGCTCGCTGTCGTGCTGCTGAGGATGAGCGTGGCGGAGAGAAGTCTGAACTCTGGAGTAGAAACGCTGAAGGTGGGAGAAGTTCAGGAAACAGGAGCCTGAAGAGAGACACTGATCTTCTTAACGTCAGCAAAATATTCTCCAACAGTTTTTAACGAGATGAGAATTAGTCACAAATCTGTCAGCTCCTCCGGAGGGACGCAGCAGGACGCTCGGGGTGGACACGTCTCTCCTGCTGGCGCTCGCCGCCCCGTGAACGTACAGCGAGCGAGCAGGTTGGAGTTCAGAGAGATGCGGGTAGAGACGGGAACAGCTGATGGGATTGAAACTGTCGGCTTTGGCTTCTCAGGTTTCACTTCTGTTTCCTAGAAATTCAGTTTCCAAACAACTAAACCGCCACATCGAATATGTTTTCTAGGAAAACAGGAAACGTGTGAGCTCAGAGAGAAGCCCACAGATCGTCCCTGCAGCAGGTTATTATGACATCATAGTTAGGTTTTGTTGCTAGGCGACATCTAGTGGTCGTAGTAACGAGGACAGGAGCGGAGGGAAAAGTGTCGGTGACGTAGGATAAAGTCCACGTCAGGAGGAGGAGGTCGAGAACGGTGTTAGTAGCTGTTTCTGTATTTTCTTTTATCCCTGACCGTTCGTTGTTATTACTGTAACCATGACGACAACGATCGTCAAATGTTGAGGAAGTACTTATTTTAACCCAAAACCACCATTTTTTTTTTCCAAAACCTAACCAAACCATGACTGTTTATTACGGTAACCATGGCAACAAACGTAGGTACGCCACTCTCGTTACAGTTTGCGTCTTTATTACTGTAACCATGACTACCAAGGTCGTCTCTCGACATTTCACTGACATATTTACAACTTTCAGGTTTCCTACCAAGAAAAACTATTTCCTGTTGCAGATTAGTTGTAAAGAAAAGTTGTCTTTTCATTTTTCCTTCTCATCTTCCTCTTCCTTCCTCTCTGATCTCTTTGTTCACTTCTCCTCTTACACACTCTGAGTTCACCTTTCTTCTGCGGCTCACCTGTCCTTCCCTTTCAACCTTGTACCTGCTCATGCTTCCTGTCCTCTCGGCTCCCCTCACTCCTCCCTGACCCTCTTCCTACTTCACCACCTCCTCTACTCACCATACCTGCTCATGCATTACTTATATCTCTGCCTCAGATATTCTGTATGAAGTGTCCACTCTCTCTCTGTCTCTGACGTGCACACGCACACGTGCACACACACGCACACACACACACACACACACACAGGCCGATGCAGCTGAAAGAGCAATGGACATGGAATACCAATAACATGACAAACCACCCATTTCACTGCTTGGTTCTTGGTTCTTCAAAGTTTTCTTTCTCCTCTGGGAGCAAATTTTCCCTTCAACAAAACTTGTATGAAAGTATCATGTAAAGAAAAACATTTGTTTTATTGATGTGTGTGTGTGTGTGTGTTTCTTTTGTTTTTGTTTTTTTGTCTCATCTTGTTTGATATATGTTTTTTTCTTCACCTTTACTTTGATCCACATTGAGCCATACTTTTATTTTGAAGGAATGTCAGATCCAATTACTTTTTATTGGTGGTAATATTTTCTTTGTCTGTGCAGACAAGTTGGAGATTAAAAACATTTCCCTTGTTTATTCATATTTAATAAAAAAAAATACAACTTCCTGTTTCCCGATGTGTTTCTGTTTTTAATTTGCTGTTTGTTGTCAACACTTCCTCCACGTTTACCTGTCGGCAAATCTGAATCAGAACAATGTAAATTTCCACAGTGATAAATCACAGACACAGTATTTAAAGTTGGTTGTACTTCGTCATGTTTTTGCTCTGTGCTCTCGCTTCCTGTATTCATCTCTAATTAAATGTCCATTAATTGCTCAAGGGCACACTCCACCTTAAATAGCTCCACTATTATTTGAATGCCGACATTTACTAGATGAGTTTCTGTACTTTAAGAGCATCGACGAGGCTGACATCATTTATTTAAACATTAAGCTACAACAGAAAACCGCTCGGTGGCTTTTCTAAAAATGTTTGACGTCTCATTTTGGAATAAAATCCACTCACTTGGAAGTCAGACACACTTTTCGAGCAGTTATTTTTTTTTAAATTGCAGGTTGTGTTGTGTTCACACGCAGTGGGAGTTCAGAGCGTCAGTGGGCTTCAACAGATCTGACACATAGGACGGAACTGTCCACTCTCCTATTGATTTCCTTATCTGGGAACAGACACATAGAAGACGCCAGGAATGAGGTTTGGGGAACTGAAAACTCTCACACACACACACACACTCACACACACTCACACACACACACACACACACACACACCACACACACACACACACACACACACTCACAGTCGCTAACACACTGCAGTGGCACTGCTGGGTCTTATTCTTGGACTACAATCAGCTTTATGACTACCCAGGGAGACTTAGAAAGATGTAGCAGTATTCCTGGGGAAGTCACACACGAACCACACACACACACACATATACACACACACACACACACACACACACACACACACACAGACACACACACTCTGCATGGTGTCCACAGGCCACTGGCTGACAGTGGCTCTCCTGGATCTCTGCTACGCCCCGCTGAGTCTTATCTCTGACAGACAGAACACACACACACACACACACACACACACACACACACACACACACACACACACACACACACAGATACCCAAATGCCAATACACAACACAACACACACATGAATGCAGATACATTGCCTAAATGCAGCCTACATTCATACTCCCCGAGACACAGACATGTCAGCGTGGAGACACACACACACACACACACACACACACACACACACACACACACACACACACACACACACACACACAAGCACCGCCGGGGGTATGGTTGAGACCTTGTTGCCCTGGGGCTTTGACTGCATCTGTTCGACAAGAGCCATACAAATGAGAAACGCACAGGAGCAGAGAAAAACATCTGTGTGTGTGTGTGTGTGTGTGTGTGTGTGTGTGTGTGTGTGTGTGTGTGTGTGTGTGTGTGTGTGTGTGTGTGTGTGTGTGTTTATGCAAACGTTTCTGTGAGTATGTGTGTAAGCGTTCAGCAGACTGTCATTTTCACTGACACATCCTCAAGGACATCCTTTATTATCCCATCAAAGTGGACACTGTGTGTGTGTGTGTGTGTGAGTGTGTGTGTGTGTGTGTGTGTGTGTGTGTGTGTGTGTGTGTGTGTGTGTGTTTACATGAGTGCGTATGATCTTGTTACAAACGGCAGTTGATTATTATCTGACTTTGTCAAACTAAAAGCTCTTCTTTGGTCCGATTACTTCAGTTTTTACTTTCCTCTTTTTTCTAATTTTTACTTTTACACTTTCAGATAACTCTCTCTCTCTCCCCCTCTCTCTCTCTCTCTCTCTCTCCCCCTCTCTCTCTCTCTCTCTCTCTCTCTCCCCCTCTCTCTCTCGCCCCCCCCTCTCTCTCTCTCTCTTTTACAACATAATTGCTGAATGATGTTGACTTTTTTTTTCTTCTAAGGTCCATCAGAAGATATAAAAACCATCTCAGTGTAGTTTTACATCTCCTCTCTCAGGCTTCTCTCTGGAGCTCTAGTAACAACAGGTCGGTGAGCCAATCAGAAGAGAGGAGGCTCTGAGCCTCTCTTCTGATTGGCTGACTGTTTTCTGAGCGGTCTAATAAAAATAAAGCAGATTTCAGGTAAAAACACTCAGAGAAACCAAATCCTGCAAGGTTTGGATGGTGGGTCCAGGTGGGCGGGGCTTGGTGACTGCTTTGTTGTGACATCACAAAGTTCCAGAAGTCCTGACGGCTGGTTTTAAGGCTCAGTTTCTGAATACAGGCTGTGTGCATTTCTCTGTGGACTGAGGCTTTGATACTTTCACAGTATTAATATAGAAGCTAGAGCTGATCTATAATCACACTACACATGGACACAGACCTTTACACTGGACGAGCTTTAAATGAATGAAGAGTTGCTAGGAGGTGGTTGGGAGCAATATACTGTATGTTGGCTGTGGTCAGTATCAACATACAGTATTTGCAACCTGCCAAATACATCATAAC
>NC_079365.1:30372500-30402500 GCF_021018895.1 Seriola aureovittata | reverse complement strand
CACACACACACACACACACACACACACACACACACACACACACACACACACACAACTCAGGCTCGTTTCTCACTTTCTCTACATTAGAGAAGTTGTCCTACTTTTCCGCGGATGATGAGATTTGTCAAGCGCTGCTCTTCTTTTTAAATTCATCAAAGACACTTTGACTGTTTGTTGGACTTGTGTAAGAAGCAGAAAGCGGCAGCACGTACCTTTAACGATGAGGTCGGCGTAGTTGGACACCCCCGAGCCGCCGTCCGACCGGATGACGCAGCGGTAGCGGCTGGTGCTGCGCTGCGACGTGTCGCCGACGCTGACGGTGGCAGAGAAACGGCGGTGGTTCACCACCCTGGTCACCATCAGAGCTGTGTCCTTACCGTTCCACTGCTGCAGGACGAGGAGGAGGAGAGCGGTCAGTTAGTGGCAAAGGCCTGGTGGCGTGTCCTCACTGACACTGACCACGAACACAACATCATGATGAAAACATGCCAATGTAGAAAGACAGGGACATGGAGTGGGAGCGTATGCATCTTATATGTCCCAGCAGGATTAAATATGATGGAAGATGAGGCCTGTTAGTCGCCATTAGGCCCGACTTCTTCAGCCCGAACACACTGAGAAATGCACTAGAAGCAGTGATTAGCTCTTGATGTATTACACCTCCTCCAGAGACGGTTTAAAATAAAGAGTGGACGAGATAAACCTGTTTACTAGTATGTAGGGATGGTAGGCTTCTGAAACCAGTATTGAACAGAACCTGGGGTAAAATTTTTCAAGACCAGAGTCAATAAGCTCGAACGTTATCGGTTCTGCTCTCGGTACTTGTAAAAGTTCTCTTGCACATTTAGCATATAGCATTTAGCATATAGCTCTGTGGGACTCAAACAGCTGATCTGTGGAGTGATACTGTGGTTCGTGTTCACAAACTGTAGTTCCAAGGTAAAGGGCTGTTTGACGGCAAAATAAAGTGGTGAAAATTTCAAAATAAAGTGCGCACTTCAACAGACCCAAGGTGAGAGCGAGTCAGACATGAAACCTAAAAACTGTCCTGCTGCCACTTCCTGCTCTGAATGTGATCCCTACATCTCCACATCCAGTCCTCTCTTACCACTGAAGTGTTATCTGCTAATGTGGAGAAACATGCTTCCCCCAGAAGATCTGACTGGAAGAGGAGAGTGTGTGTGAGTGTGTGTGTGTGTGTGTGTGTGCGTGTGTGTGTGTGTGTGTCTGTGTGTGTGCGTGTGTTAGCGTGTGGGGGGGGGGGGGTGCAGTGCTCTTCATTTCAAATGTCCTTGCTGTACACTGCAGCGTTCTCAGCGGTAAACACTCATGTGCAGTGAAAACATCCAAGCTTGCCAGTGCACATGAATGTAAACTAGAATGAGTATGGATGTACACAACACACACACACACACACACACACACACACACACACACACACACACACACACACACACACACACACACACACACACACACACACACACACACTCACACACACACACACACACACACACACACACACACACACACACACACACACACACACACACACACACACACACACACACACACACAGACGGAGTCATCGGTGCGAAGCAGAACAAGGACTTTTAATCAGTCCTGAAATGGAGCTGGGGCGGACTGGGATGTTTGTTACTGTGCACTTATATATTTTATATTTATTTCATATAATGAATATTAAAACAATAAAACAGCATAAATAAATAATAACTGTATCTGCTACATTGGCCTTTTATATAGTTTATAGTCTGAATTATAAGATATTCTATAGAATATCAGCAGATCCATCTACTCATATTCAAATGTTTATCCTGCTCATGTGTAATAATAATAATAATAATAATAATAATAATAATAGAACACATCACAGTTCCTCTCACTCTTCTGAATCAGTGCTTAGGGGATATTAAACTGCAGAAAAGCATAAGAACACGTCTGAACAGTCGGTGTGAAGCGTGGCTAACGGGCCATTCACACATACAGATAAAAAGAGCTGAGCCAGCGACGGCTCAGCCCGGGTCTCATTCACAGACCCCCCCCCCCCCCCCCCCCACCACCACCACCACCACCACCACCCACCCGCTGAGCTCGACAGACTCACAAAGCGCCTGGCTTCACTACGAGAGTGAATCATGATCGCCAGCAGAAACAGAGAGGTTTCCACTCCTCCACCGTGGGAATGAATTTAAAACAAAATGGAGGAGAGGCTGATCAGTGTTGTCTCCAGCTTCACGACTCTCTGTGACGTCAAGAAGAACGACAAGTCGCTGCTGTTGTTGCTGTGTGGTAAATCACAAACCTGTACCTGTAAATCACTGAGAATGATGCAGCTTTTTTTGGCCTTTACGGCTCATGTTGGTCACGTGACGCAGCTCAGCCAATCAATGCCTCCAACCAGTGACACACACAACAAACGAAATAAGTGTGGGAAGTTTGATATAAGAGCAAAAGAAAGTGAAATGCAGGTGTTGAGACTGACAGAAACTGAAGCTACACTTTATTTTAAGATGCACAAAGTTTATGTTTAAGTTATTTATAATCCCTCCAGTTCATCTGTTATTATACTGACCTGTAGACATACTATAAATAACACACGGGGATATGCGACAGCACAGTTTTATATTCTACATTTATTTCACAAAGACAACCTGCCGGTGAAACACGCACTTACATTTCCGTTATCACAGTTTTCTGACCTTCCTTTACTCCGGCTCTGTTTGTACGCCGATATCATTCATGCACATATTTACTGATACTAAGGTACGAACCTGCAGCCAGAGTTTATCGTGCTGAGACCATTTCCCTCCGGCGGTACACTGAAACGTGGCGTTCTGCCCCACGTTCACCTCCACGTTCTGCAGACGCAGGAAGTGAGGCGCTTTACCTGCAACACACACACACACACACACAGGAGAATGAGGAGATGAACAGACACCCCACACGCACACAGTGTTTCTCATGCGATGAGTCATATTTATAATGTGGTATATATGGTCTGGAAAGAGGAAGAGAAGCAGGTCGTCTGGGTTTGTTTAACGTGTCATCATGTGTTAAACACACAGTCTGTAATAATAACACAATAACAAAAGACGGCGTTAGATCACGGAGTGTCGTCTCGACCACCACTGCCATAAACTCCACCTGGGTTTGGATTCCTTCAGTGTCAGTGGTTCAGGAAATCAAACAGACCCGGTGATTCTAAAAAACACTGAATAAAAGTCAGTTTTGACGAAATGATCATAGAGGATATGATGTCATTGACAGGCGACCAATGAAACGTTACCACGATAAGAATCACAGATTTCTCTGGTTTGAGAATTGATGGAAACATTTGGGAAAATGTAAAAACACAACTCAACAACATATTGAACATATATCTAGTTGTTGTTACACGTTTTAATGTGGAAAAGTTTCAGATTAGAACTTTAAAGACACCGGCAGACAGCCGACAGACCGCTGACAGACTGCCGACAGACCGCCGACTGACCGCCGACAGACCGCCGACTGACAGCCGACAGACAGCCGACAGACAGCCGTCAGACAGCCGTCAGACCGCCGACTGACTGCCGACAGACCGCCGACAGACCGCCGACAGACTGCCGACTGACAGCCGACAGACAGCCGTCAGACCGCCGTCTGACAGCCGACAGACCGCCGACTGACACCATCTTGTCATTAAGACGCAGTAAATTCACAGCAGATTATAAGAGCAGATGCAGCTGGTGATAAGGAACAACACAACAACAGTAATACAGTTCAAACTGGAGTGAGACAGACAGAGAGACAGACAGACAGGGAGACAGACAGACAGAGACAGACAGACAGACAGACAGACAGACAGACAGACAGACAGACAGACAGGGAGACAGACAGACAGGGAGACGGTGGGTGACTTTGGCCTGGCATTGAGAGCAGCCTGCGACTGGTTAATTTCATTTGGCCCGTCTGCAGACAGAGATAAGCCTGACGACTCGGCATCGATCATTTAACAACGATAATTCGCACTGACGCTAATGGTCAGCTTGTTGCAAATGACAAGAATTCAGATATGAAGGTTGTGTTTTTGAGTAACCTCTCTTCTCTCTTTCTCTCCTCCCTCTCTTTTCATCATTTTGTTTTTTGTTTTGTTTTGTCTTTCCTCCGTTGTGAATACCTCGACTCTCTTCCTCTCTCGACTCTCCCGCTTTGACTAATCTGATTAGTGACTGGCACAGATGAGCGTCGTCGTCTGTGCCAGCCTTAAAACTAAAAAAATTTAAAAAGAGACAGAAATAAAGAAGTTAGAAGAAAGAAGAGGGAAGAGAAAAACTAAATGTGTTAGCTTGTTTGCATTCTTCCAAATTAAAACAAGAAGAGCTTCTGGTGTTTTATTGTGCTGCTCTAAATTATGTAGCAGCATTTAGAACAAGTCTCCCCTGTAGTTCTTAAAACAAGACTCATTATCTGAGAGACACAAGAACCGAGTTTCGTTGTACTAAAACATAATGCAACACACACACACACACACACAACACACGACACAGTGGGAGTGTGAGCGGGGAGGCGGCCGCAGAGTGTTGCGGTAAGCAGTTCGCAGTTTTGTGAAGCCAAGTGTTTCTGTCAGACTTGACTGATGAAGACCCTGAGTTTGGACCTTCATCCCCTGCTCCTCTGCAATCTGTCTGCCGGCCTCACAATCTGTCCTGTACGCAGCATTTTGTGTGTCTGTGTGTGTGTGTGTGTGTCTAAGTGTGAGATAGCTGTAAAACAGATGACGCTCAGTGGGGGGGGGGGGGGGGGGGCTACAGTCGTACAGGGTCAACCATTACAACACACACACACACACACACACACACACACACACACACAGTCACTTACGGCAGGGGTGAGCCAGAACACGTATGTCGTCGATGGCAATGAAACCCGGATGGCCTTGGACTGAAACTGCTTCGAATATTACCTGAGGAAGGAAAGAAAGAAAGAAGAAAGAAAGAAAGAAAGAAAGAAAGAAAGACTTTGAGCCACAGTTTTCTGTAAAAAATCGTTCTTTCTTCCACAAACTGCAACATCTTGACGCCCCTGCGAAGCTCATATGGAAACCCCAGGGGAATTTTCCACTAAAAGTCAGCAACTTTTCTTCTTTTCACTTCATCCCTTCATGCTCCTGTCTCCATCCTTATGCCAACCACATATGCCGTTCCTCTCCTCCTCACCGCATCCTCCTTTTCTTTTTCAATCACACCTCCTCCTCCCTCCCACCATTCTTGATCTCCTCCTGTTCCCCTCTCTGTTTCTTTCTCTCCTTCCCTCTCCTCGTCTCCATTTTGCCTTTTTCTTGTAATTGCTCTTTTGTTTCTTTCTCCGTCACATCGCTCCTCTGTTTTCTCCATTTTTACATTTTCTTTGCACTCACTCTCGGGGGGTGACAGGCAGTCAGCAGAGCTGTCAAGGGGCCGTGCACTCCTGACCCACACATATAAACACACACACACACACACACACACACACACACACACACACACACACACACACACACACACACACACACCTCTGTGCTGTACTTGTCAGGATCCTCAACAGTATAAGCTGTGACTCGGTCTGAATACTAAAGACTTCTGGGAAGACTTTTCTCTCCTCCTTCCCTACAAAAATAAATCCCCCTCTCTGACATGCATGTCAAGTTTCTAGAAGACGCTTCACAAAGACACTGGAAAAGCTTTTTTTTTCAGTGCAACAGCATTTTGACAGTTAATTTTTGAAAGTGAAAGGATCTCATATAATTTTTTTGATTCCGACTTGACCCAGATTTGAATAAAATGTAGTTTATTTACAGTAGTTCATTTTGAAATGTTTAAAATTCTTCTCTTGAAGCTTTTTTTTTCTTACTTGTTTTGATAACGATGTCAGGTGTCTCCCCCAAAATATGAATTAAATTAGTAACCTTGCGGTAATCATGGTGGCACAGTGGTTTAAGAGGCATGTACCGTCTTGGGATCAAATCCAGCATGCAGTGGCGATGCTACAATTTACAGACGTCCCCTAAACACATCATGTGCAAACTAATAATACACGCTACAATTTACAGATGTCTCCTAAACGCCTCACATGCTACAATTGTGTATGTTGTGCTCTCTTCCATCGTCACAGCTTCAGTCTCTACGTCGACTGCTTGCTTTAAAGGTCTAGCAGTGATTTTGTTCAGTAGATTTAAAAAAACAAAAACATCTTGCAGTTCAGGCTGTGTTTACATGTACACAGACCAGCAAATTAAGAAACACATGTCATGAAAAATGTGAGAAATTTCGTGTTTATCATGTAAATATGTGTCAAAAACGTGAAAATATGTTCTTTACTTCAGTTATAGTGCAAATGCACCTGAAAACACATCACAAAATGCACCTGCAGATGTGTAACGCACTATAACCCCCTGCAACGTACTGTGTATTTGAGATGCAGAAAATTTAGCTGGTTCAAAAGAAATGTTTGTTGCTGCCTCCACAGTGGTCTGTACTTTACAATCACAATGTTTTGTCCTTTTCAGAAAAATAAAGTGTCATTTCTCGGCGGGAGATGACTCCTCATTAAGGAGGGGAAACACACACACACACACACATTTCAGTCACTTTGTGTCTCAGGTCTGTGTGTGCGCGACACATGGGTGCCTTAATTTACCGAACACAGCTCAGTCATTAGGTAAAACACAGTGGCTTTTGTGCTACTTCAATAAAACAACTCAGCAGGGCACGTCTCTGAACACACACACACACAAATTGAGATTCACTAAATAGTTTTTTAGTTTTGAGTTTGAATGTTAAAAGAATAGGAGGCCTGTTGGTCGTCTTAACACCTGATGAAATTCAATCCAACTTCAGCTTCAATCTATTTCAGATCTCACTGTACGTAATCTTTACTAACAAAAAAACAACAGGGATGGACGCAAATAATTAGATTTAGCTTTGTAGCTGCTACTATCAGTCGGCCCACAGTGCATGCTAAAGATTTAGCACGTAGCATCATAGTCAGCTGGTGTGAAGACAGATTCATTATGAAAACAAAGGATCCTCACATTTGGTGTACAGTATTAATGATGCATTAAACAGTGTTTATGGCGATATTGTTAATTAAATATTGATTCAAATTACCTACAGCTAACTGTGCAGCTAGCTTTTCAGCTAACCGTGCAGCTAGCTGCCTTACATGCCTGACAAAGAAAGGAGTGATTTGTGATTAAAATGAAACATTAACAAACCAAAGAGAGACAAATATTTTTAAGAGGTAAAAGTCTATGTTCAACTTACATTTTAATTCTGTGTCGATATGTTTCTGCAAACTAGTTAAGAGACTGTTTGCTAACATGTTAGCTAAATGCTCATTTCTGAAGCTGCGTCTCAATTCAGGGGGAAGGACGAAGCCTTCAAAGTTGTGGAATCCGCCTTATCCTCTTTTTGAGTAGTCTTAGTAGTTTGGTCCATGAAGGATCCACCCATAGGACCCTTCAGGGCCACCAAGCTACAATGCTAACATTGCTAGCAGTAGATCGCTAACAAACAATGTTTTTCTTAATAATCTTGGTAGCTGAATGCTGGTATCTCACCAAACAAAGAGGCTGTCTGGTTTCCCGGCCTGGTTTCAATGTGAGGGCAATTTGTTATTGTACAGTTTGGGAAATTCAGAAACTCTAGGAGGCTAAGGTTTATTTTTTTTCATGCAGCAGTCAAGAGTGATTTCTTAAGAAAACATCTGAAAAGCAAAAATAAAAATAAATATAATAAAATGAAATAAAATCATTCTTATTTTACCTTCCACACATCAACCGCCAGAAACAAATGCAGACGGCTCTTCGCTTGACTGACCTCAAGCTTCCTGTCTATAAGTTAAATATTTGATTTTCTTTTTTTTTTTTTTGGGGGGGGGGGGGGGGGGGGGGCAATTAAAAAGTCAAACAGCCGCAGGCAGAACAGCTGAAATATCAAATATTGACCTGATCTGTCCGACACAGCGTTAGGGAGAGTAATTATAGATCAGAATCACATTAAAACAGGAGTTTCATCTTCGGTTGATTCTCTACAGACGGTTGACGGACAAAACGTTTGTCTAATCAATGTCTCTGTATCATTTTTAATGTAGCTTGTATTGTTGTCAGGGTGTATCACGTAAAATATATGTCTTGCAGTCAGCTTTTGCAGAAGGAGTGTGTGTGTGTGTGTGTGTGTGTGTGTGTTTTACCTGATAGGAGTTAGGCCAGAACGTAGAAATGGCGAGCTCAGCCTTCACCCAGCCTTCGGTGACAGTGTCGGAGGCGTTCCACACCGGGTTGCCCTGAGCGCCGCCGTTCACCTGCAGCCAGACGGCGAGGAGAGACAGATGAAAAATAACAATTTCACAAAGTAAAAGTGGAAATTTTCAAGGTCTTTCAAATTAAAAAAAGGTGTGATTTTTATTATATTATTACTGTATTAATTACTGTTTTAAACAAGATATTAATTAAAGCAATAAATAGTTCCTGTCGTGCTACTGTTTCATTTAGACTACATTTCCCATTAACCTCACTGCTCCCCTACGACAACGGCATCTTTTAATTGTCACCAGTGCTGACTTTATCCCTTCTGAAAGGGAATAGATGAGGTCTGTCTGTTTACACAAACACACACACACACACACACACACACACACACACACACACACACACACACACCTACAGTACATAAAGACTCAATGCCCCAGGGCTAATTTCATCCCTACTTGACAGAGAACAGAGGTCTGTTTGTTTGTTTACCTGCTCCAGTCCATCAGCCCTTTCAATCTGCCAATCCATCCCTCCCTGTCAGTCACACACACATCCTCACACTCACACTCACACTCACACACACACACACACACACACCTTGATGTAGACGTTGAGTGTGCCTGGGCTGGCTCCGTCTCGGCTCGACAGAGAGTAAAGGAAGTCGATGCAGTGGGTGTCGTTCTCCTTCAGGGTGGGCATGTACAGGTGAGCCTTCTGTCCCGACGCTCGGCCCGACGCGTTCACCACCATGAATGAACCTGGAGACACAGACAGAGAGGACAGGTGAGTGAGAGGCAAACTGTGAAGCACCTGTTGCAGTAAAAGTGATTATAACTTTAACCCTTTCCAAGGTAGAAATACTTAAAGCTCCTCCAGTGTAAAGGTCTGTGTCCATGTGTAGTGTGATTATAGATCAGCTCTAGCTTCTATATTAATACTGTGAAAGTATCAAAGCCTCAGTCCACAGAGAAATGCACACAGCCTGTATTCAGAAACTGAGCCTTAAAACCAGCCGTCAGGACTTCTGGAACTTTGTGATGTCACAACAAAGCAGTCACCAGGCCCCGCCCACCTGGACCCACCATCCAAACCTTGCGGATTTGGTTTCTCTGAGTGTTTTTACCTGAAATCTGCTGTATTTTTATTGGATCACTCAGAAAACAGTCAGCCAATCAGAAGAGAGGATCAGAGCCTCCTCTCTTCTGAATGTGCACAACTATCCAAACCAGCGAAGTAGCAGCTAGGAAGCTAGCAGCCATTAGCCGGCTGCATAAATCCCCAAATCATCTTCAGCATCCCAGTCATCGAAGGCGGCTCCTTTCGCCGCTTCGAAGAGCAAACAAACACAAAAACACAGCCTCCTAGAGAGCTACCATCTTCTTCTATCTTTCTTCTTCTATCTATCTCTTTTTTGGTTGTTGTTGTATTTTGGGATCAATGCAAACAGGTGGACCATGTGATATGAGCTCAGATCTTACTAAGGACGCCGGAGACATATTAACACCAAGTGTGAATGTAATCAGGTAAAAATCAGATCTAGATATAATCTGGATAGGAGACGTATTTTCCTGCCAGGTGTAAATGGAGTCAGTAATGCAGAAAGCATCATTGGTTTGAGCTTCATGGTGCAGCAGGCGACGCCATCAGTATATAGTATATGTACAGGTAGAGATAGGAGGAGAGCTCTGCTACAAACGCTGCAGAGGAGCTCGGAGAGGCCGTGCAGCAAAAACACATGTGAACCTCTGTGATTCGCCAGAGCCGTACATCAGCGTCTCTATGTGTCCACGCCCTGAGGGTTCTGAACCAGGACTTAAAACACATTTTCTCAGTCGACCCGTGGTGTGAGTGTGTTTTAGTCTCTGCTTTATGGCGCAGGATAGAGCTTTAATGGGTCGGCCGGCTCCATTTGGCCGACTGCCATCGGCCGGACTCAGGAGTTCGAAGTGACTGGGAGACTATTTGGCAAGAGGACGGGAGAGGAGGGATACTGAATCAAGCAGGTGTGACTCTGCACCTCTAACACTGTCTGTCTGTCTGCCTGTCTGTCTGCCTGTCTGTCTGCCTGTCTGTCTGTCTGTCTGTCTGTCTGCCTGTCTGTCTGTCTGTCTGTCTGCCTGTCTGTCTGTCTGTCTGCCTGTCTGTCTGTCTGTCTGCCTGCCTGTCTGTCTGTCTGTCTGTCTGTCTGTCTGCCTGCCTGTCTGTCTGTCTGTTAGCTCTATTTGCTGCAGCTTAGGAAATATATCAGGACTCTGTAACTTCACTGAACACGATTTTTATCAGTGTTTAATTCTCAGTTTTCATTGCGTTGAGACTGTGGATGTAAATCAGCTGATCTCTCTCCCCTTGCTCCTTTACAGAGGCAACATCAAACCCTGTTCACTGATTCAGTAAATAAAATCAATCCGTGTTTTTGTACATTTTCTATGAATAATATATGATGTTATATTGCACAGGGAAGAGTTATGATATGGATTCTATTATATATATATATATTTATACTGCACATGTACAGAACAGCCTACATTGCATTGATATTGTTATATATTGTTATTGTGTAGAGTATTTCTAATTTATCTTATTCATTTTAGATTCTGTTTCTTTTTCTCATCACGTTTTTCCTCTTGTGCTGCTGTGTCAAATCTGAATCTCCTCTACGAGGGATCAATAAAGCTCCATCTTATCTTCTCTTATATAGACTGCAAAATGTAAAAAAGTTGAGTAGGAAGTCAAGTACACAAAAATACACAAAATCTATGTTATATTTGGTCATTCAATTACTTATGTGTATGTCCAAAGTCTGTCTGGATGTCATTTTGATTTTAAAGGGCGGTGCAGTGACTTTTGAAAAGGGAGAGTGTAAACTTGGAGCTACAGACACACACACACACACACACACACACACACACACACACACACAGACACTGGAACAACTGTACTGTAATTTCCTAGAAGCTTACCACAACATAATTCCAACCTTGACCAGAAACAGGTCTGAACCTAAGAACCAGGAGCTGCAGTTCCTCTAACGGCCACTAGAGTCTGGCTCCAACAGTGAGTCAGTCCCCATAGACTCCCATGTTAAAATGTCCAACTTTACAGCAGAAATAAACATGTTTACAGCCTGGTACAAAAACTGTTCTGGTCTCTAGAGCTAATTTCCTCCTTCATAACTCACCTGTTTATAAAAATAAACAATAAATAAGTGCTTTACATTAACGGGGCTGAGAACATGTTTTATCCTCCACATTAACAACTTCACACAGACTCACAACACACACCTACGGCAAAGTCAACTTCTTCACCTCAGTCCAGACGAGTGTGTTTGTATTTATGTGTGGTGCTTTGTTTTTGTTGGGAGCCAATAAGAAAGTGGCTGGATGGATGTCAAAGGGAACACCTACACCAACACACACACACACACACACAACACACACACACACACACACACATACACACACAGACACACACTGTGTGTGTTGGCTGAAAGAGATTTCATCCATCACTTCTACCTTGGCTAAATAGAACAAATCCACAGCTGCACTGTGTGAGTGTGTGATTAAGAGTGTGTGTGTGTGTGTGTGTGTGTGTGTGTGTGTGTGTGTGTGTGTGTGTGTGTGTGTGTGTGTTGATATTGTTGAGGTTATATTACTGTGTGGTTGCCTGGCAGAGGAAGAGTGTGTTTTATTACTGAAGTAAGATGATGGTGAGTGTGTGTGTGTGCAGGTGTGTGTGTGTGAGTGAGTCATCTAACCAGGTCTTTCTACAGTGAACCGGGCCTGATTACATTTCCTATTCACACTTACATGCACACGCATTTGTGCACGTGCGCACACACACACACACACACACACACACACACACACCACACACACACACACACACACACACACACACACAGCCGTTTTCACTTCTCTAAATTCATAAAGATTTATTTCTCTCTTCCTTTGCAGCTCTGCAGAGTTTCTTTGTGAAGAGATTTGTTTCATTTAAAATGCTCGTTTTAAATAAAGTTGACTCTACGCGACCTCCTGACAGTATGCGTCATGTGTGTGACAACGGCCACGACATGTCGTGTGTTTTGTTGTAAGCACAAACACACGATAATGAAGAGAAGCAACTGTAACTGTAAATGTCCCTGTGAGGTGAACATCCCACACACGTCGGATCACAAACGTTTATCACAAAGACCCGAGTTTAGACGATGCCATTTTGTTTCTGCTCAGTCACACACACAATAACAAACACGCACACACACACTCACATACAATAACAAACACGCACACACACTCATTTCACACTTTGTTTCTCAGCTGTGAGGTCAGAGAGGAGCAATCTGTTAACGTGAGAAAAACTGATGAATCCGTCTACCGTGTCAACACACACACACACACACACACACACACACACACATCAGAATAACTGGGTCAACTCAGTGCAACAAACGTTCCAGCACACACCGCCACACGAGACCAGCTGTTTTCACAAATACTGCAGAGAATTTGAGATTTAGCTTTTTATTTTCCAGAAGCCGTCGGCATCAAACAGGAGCAGCAGCATCAGCCCCCGTGTCTTTTTAGCCGCTGAGGTGCCTTTGAGCAAAGAGTTTAAACCCCCCCCCCCCCCCCCCCCCAGGCTGCCGTGCGCCGTGGATGTGGATTTGTTTGGAATAGTATTCAGCCGATGAATAAAGGTTGAAAACACAGTTCATCACAGTGACAACAGTGAGACTTCACCCGCAGGTGGAGGAAGGTTCACACCCACCTACTCCACACTCGTACAGTGAGGGCGTTAAAATAGTATCCTTATAAACAGCACACACACACACACACACACACACACACACACACACACACACACACACACACACTGTCTCTGCACACTGTGGTGGAATATCTCAAGTCTCTATGAGTTGATTTTCATAAGAGACAAATTAGCGAAAGCGAATGAATCAGTCTAAAAACACACAAAATAATGACACGATTTGTAATTAATGAACAACAAATGTTAAAAATCTACCAGGGTTTTTACCAAATCCTGTCTCCAATAAAAGATGTTTATTTATTATTAATTTGTTTTCTCATTTACATTGTGGAGACAAACACAATCGCTGGTTGGATTATGGTGATTATGATCCGTCACTGTTGACTTTCTCTGTATTAAACAAAACCGCCATCTTTCCCAGTAATCTTAACAAAGTGCTGGGAGGGACTAAACACAAACATGACAAAAGGTTGATGGACATTGTGCTGTGAGATCGGATATTTTGGTGGAAAACAAATAAATCCAGCCCGTACTTGGGCGCAGTATACGCTCAGTTCCACGGCACGAATCTGGCCCATATACGGCACGATTGTCAGATGCTACTTCCACTTCCTGGATCGATTTCAGCACACACAGAAAATCCTGTGGTTGTCGACGATACAAGAGAATAACAGCTGGAATCTGCCCAGATGTGGACGAATATGGGCCAGACTCGGGCCGAGGAAACAGGTGTATGTTGGGCCAGAAGTTTCCTTTTCCTACCTGGGGTCAGTGAACAGTTTACTGATGCGTTCAGTGTCAACATTTCTGTAACTTGTAACAGGATTGTTGTGAACATGTACTGACATCATTAGATCATCTAACCTTCTGAATCCTTCAGAATAGTGTTTCAGAATACACAAAGAAGCTCAGAGGATCAGAGCTGCACTGCAGATAGAAACCTACGAGTCACAGCTCATGATGCCGAGCAGAAGAAAGGGGCCGATTATTAAGACCGAAGAAATAAAAGGTGCTTTGATTGTGTGATACTGTAGAAATGCTCAGCTGCACTTATGTGGTCACCCACAGCACTCACACTATGACTGAGCTATTTATTTCTTATGTGTGTGTGTGTGTGTGTGTGTGTGTGTGTGTGGAATGAGAAAACCTGGTTAACAGTGGGCTTTTGCCAAATCAATACACGAGGTGGGTCACACAGATCAATAGTAATAAAGGCCAGCCAGTTAACACACATAATACACACACAAACACACAACACACACACACACACACACACTCACAGTGAGTCATATACTTGCAAATGGCTGACTGAGTGAGTGACTGAGTGAGTGATCATAGTTCCACCATTGGTCAACCGAATGCCGTGTGACTGAGTTGGAGTTTCCCTATTGGCCGTTGCTCGTTCAAAATGAACAGGTGTGTTTCCACCGTTAGATTAGTCGACTTTTTAGACTCCTGTCGAGACCTTTTGGCGCCTAGCAACAAAACGTAGCTACTCTCCAGAGAGTGACGAGTGCTGGAGGCATTTACAGTCCAAGTGGTGTTCATTTTTCGAAGTCACTTTTAGCGAAAGGTCTTTTAATTACCAGAGAAAAAGAATAAGAAATAACAGAATAATTACTTTGGTCAAAGTTTTACTCGTTAATCTAAATGAATGAGATAAATATCGACCACTGGAAGTCATTACCCATCAGCCTTTGTCCTCTTTCTGATTCGTGTCATAAAGAACTGAAGTCTCTTCTTCTGTGGTTTAATTTGTATATTAGACCACAATCTTAAAGCTATTAAGATTGTGGTCTAATACATTTACTAACTACTCATTTTAATGTGTTAAAATGACTGAGTGACTGAGTGATCATAGTTCCACCAGATTTAATACCTTAACATGAATAGCTACATAAAAATGTATTGATCTGGGAACAGGACGTATTTAAATGCACATTTTCACGTGTTGCAACTTCAAACATTATTGATGTGACAGTTCAAAAGTGAATCTGATGGTTTTTACCAAACAGACATTTACCTGACAACAAGGTAAATTCACTGTGTTCTCTGTCTTACAAAGGAAAAAAAAACTTTACCTTTCACCAAACTGCATGTGAGTGTGTCACTGTCTGTGTTTCTATTGTGTGTGTGTGTGTGTGTGTGTGTGTGTGTGTGTGTGTGGGAGGACAGGGGAGTTACTGAGTCCCTTTACAGGCGCAGAAAACTGATTGTGAAGAGCGTGGGATGCTGGTTAAAAACGAGAAGGTATCGCTCACACACACACACAGGGACCTCCACTGTCTATGGGGCTCTAAGGAGAGTACACACACACACACACACACACACACACACACACACACACACACACACACACAGGCCTCAGCCCACCTTCCTACTTGAGATCATTTGGGGACGTGGTAGCTGTCATTTCTATTATTCCAGTAGTAACATCAGGTTTCTTCATATGTTCCTATAACTGACAGAAACAGAATCTATTTCTCTTTTTTTTCTGTCTCTCTCTCTTTGTTTCTTTAATCTTCCAAGGTTTTTAAAATGACGGATAAAAAGAATAAGGGAGGGAGGGAGAGAGACTGAGGGGGAATGAGAAATAAATAGCGGCAAGTCGAAGATGAAAAATCAGAATATATTAAAATAATATCATATGTATTGTAATAAATGATCATATTTCATGCACATAAATTGTTTTAAATTGAAAGTTGAATGAGTGACAGGGGAGTGGAGGAGGTAAGAGAGGAAGGAGAGATGACAGCCAGGGAGGAAAGGTAGTAGGGAAGGAGAGAGGGAACGAGGGAGGAAACAACAACAGGAGCATCAGCTGTGGCGCAGACAGGACTCGAGCTGGATGAGAAAATACACTGTTGTTGGGGTAAAATGGCTCATCATCATCATCATCATCATCATCATCATCATCATCATCACCGTCATGAAAGGAAGGCATGGTGAGAGGAATCACTAGAGTCAGACAAACAAACATCACATTGGTCCTTGGCCCATTTCACTCGTTTAGTACACCCAATTCTCCCTGAGGTCTCACACACACACACACACACACACACACACACACACACAGACACACACACACACACACACACACACACACACACACACACACACACACACACACACACACACACACACTGGAACCCATATGTTCAGTGTCCTGAATGGGTAATGGCCCTGCATCATCATCACCGTCATCACACACACACACACACACCACACACACACACACACACACACACACACACACACACACACACACACACAGAAATATGTGTAAATCCCATATACTGTACATAGAGCTGCAGGATATACCTTTACACTGCATACAGGTGTGTGAGGATGCACACACATGCACACACACGCACACACACGCACACACACATGCACACACACGCCAACTGCAGCAGTCGTCCTCTTCATGCCGTTTGCTCCTGCTCATTTGGTTTTCTGCCAACACTCCTTCATTTACCTTGAAGCCTGAGAGACGAGATGTAAAACTACGCTGAGATGAACAACAAATACATAAAAACAAAAATAAAAAATCTTCTTATGGATCAACACTTCAAACAAAACACAGAAGAAGAAGAAAATATGGAGCTTAAATCTTTTTTCTTTCATCTGTTTCCTTCAACTTTGTTTTTCTGCCG
The DNA here is from genome assembly GCF_021018895.1 of Seriola aureovittata. NCBI lineage: Eukaryota > Metazoa > Chordata > Actinopteri > Carangiformes > Carangidae > Seriola > Seriola aureovittata. The sequence continues at coordinate 30,385,790 of NC_079365.1, read as the reverse complement.
TCTGTCATTGTGACTGTTTATCTCCTCTCATCATTGCACTGTCTCTCTCTCTCTCTCTGTCTCTCTCTCTCTGTCTCTCTCTCTCTGTCTCTCTCTCTCTGTCTCTCTCGCTCTGTCTCTCTCTCTCTGTGTCTCTCTCTCTCTCTCTGTCTGTCTCTCTCTCTCTCTGTCTCTCTCTCTCTCTCTGTCTGTCTCTCTCTCTCTGTCTCTCTCTCTCTGTCTCTCTCTCGCTCTCTGTCTGTCTCTCTCTCTCTGTCTCTCTCTCTCTGTCTCTCTCTCGCTCTCTGTCTCTCTCTCTATCTGTCTCTCTCTCTCTCTCTGTCTGTCTCTCTCTCTCTGTCTCTCTCTCTCTGTCTCTCTCTCGCTCTCTGTCTCTCTCTCTATCTGTCTCTCTCTCTCTGTGTCTCTCTCTCTCTCTGTCTCTCTCTCGCTCTCTGTCTCTCTCTCTCTGTCTCTGTCTCTCTCTCGCTCTCTGTCTCTCTCTCTCTCTGTCTCTCCCTGTCTCTCTCTCTCTCTCTATCTTCACCTTGCTGTAATCTGATAAGTGACAAATCAATAATTGAAGTGCCATTATCGGGGCAATGGGCCAAACCATGAATGCAAACAACTCATTCATCCATCTGAACGTGACTGCATGCTCTCCACCTCCTCTCTCTCTCTCTCTCTCTCTCTCCATCCCTGTCTGTCTTCCTTGTCTTTTTTCTTTTTTATCCATTTCTGATCCATCCCTCCTTCCCTTGTTAACTCTCCCTCAGTCTCTCTGTCTCTCTCCATCATCAGTGGCTTGTAAACACAGACACCTCACCATTAGAGAGAAATTTACTTCCAATATGCGCCAAAAGAAAAAGCTTTTAAAGCATCAAAATCTAATTCATTTACCCCTATTACAGCAAATGGAGCAGGTGGTGTGTCTGAGTGTGTGCATTTATGTGTGTGTGTGTGTGTGTGTGTGTGTGTGTGTGTGTGTGTGGGTGTGTGTGTGTGTGTGTGCGCGCATGCCTGGAGAACTTTGTCATTCTTCGCAAACCTCGTAAATAGCTTCCATGATGCATTTACATTGGTTTACATTGCGGTTGGCCGGGCTCGCTTCAGTTCTTACAAAACACAAAAGCAAAATGTCGACGCTTCAGCCAAATACCTGGTGGCAGGAGGGGATGGAGTTTAAGAGGCAAATAAAATAAAATATAAAAGAGAATCACAATGATGCAGCGAATGTTAGAAACTGTCTGAAAGAGAGAGAGGAAGCTTGGTGGGTTGATCAAAGTGTCAGGGGTCGATTTGTTGAATTATGACGCTTTCCCTTTAAGGGTTTGTAATTCTCCTGTAATCTCCATCTCTATCAAATGACAAAAATATCCTGAGCACCTGAACAAGAAGAAGAAGAAGAAAGAAGAAGAACTTTATCTACATAAGCCTCATGACAAACTTTTTTACAAAACAATGGTGTTTTGAGGTTCAGACATGAAAAGCAGTTTGTGCAACAAAGCAGAAAAGGAGCGCAGACTAAATCGCTCTTTAATAGATCAATTACATCCCCAGATTTTCTGTTGAAACACGACGTCGATGCAAGATGTTCACAGAGAGCGATGTGCTCAGATGGCTCCCTGGGGTCTCCGCTCAAGGCGTGCTGGGTTTTTTTTTTTCTTCTTCTCCTTTTTTATTTTTTAGCCGTGTAGCTCTTAAATCTCTCTTTCATTCTCCTTATCGGGTGTTTTGTGTCTGTCGTCTTTCGGATTAAGATGTCCTCTGAGCTCGGAGCGAGGAGCTCTCGCAGTTCTTTCAGCATCTGAGGGCTCGGTTTACATTTGTAATTTTCGAGGGCGGGGGTTTCGAAAACCCAGAGATAGAGATGTGATTTGATGGCGTGCTGAGACGATGTGTGTCCACATGTGGCCTGGAAACGTCTATCACGCAGCTCCTCTGGCTGGTTTTTTTTTTTTGTTTTTCTATTTCATCTCGCCCGCTCTGTCAGATTTTCTCTCCACGTCTTTAAAAGACTCGTTCCAGTGTGACTGAGCGGTGGCCGCAACTTATACAACAGAGGTGAATTTTCACAGGTAGTAATGTGAGTATCTATTAACTGCAGAATTGCAAATCCAGGCGCGCTGCAGGTCAGTCTGCTGCAATCAGAGAACACAGGTATGCATGCGGGGAGAGCTGTAAAGGCATCGTTTATTTCTCCAAGGCTCTTGATTTTTCCACAGAAGTACATTACATCATATTATGTTCACTTTTGTGTGAAAAGATGGAAGTGTACTAGTTGTTTCGCTGCCTTTTATTGAGTCAACTTGATCTGCGCAGTGAAACATCACACACGATGTTTGGATGGATTTTTCAGGCTCCGACAGAAGTGATGAAATAAAATCCTCAGTTTACAGAATCCGGGTGAAATTTATTTACATGTTGAAAAACACTTGAAGATCTGATCATCACTGAACTGTATGTCACGTAGAGAGCTAATAAAAAACAAACGAAATACTTCAAGTTGTCATATTAACATTTAAGGTGTATTGATTGATTTCCAAACGCAAGAAAACATTCCACCTTAAAAGTGTCGCTGCCAGTAGCCTCTGAGCCGCTCAGGGAATTAAATGGTTAATTAGTAAAGATGTAGTAGATTAGTAAACGCTTGTGACTGCTGGAGATGAAAGCTAGCCTAGCTACATTTTCATAGCCTAGCCTGTTAGCTTAGCTTAAACCTCTGTCTGTTCTGAATGGATGTTTCCAATGTGGGTTGAATTAAATCATCCAATCAAAACACAAACGACTTGAGTTCATTCACCCGCTGCTTGATGCTACGCTAATTACAACCTGCTACATCCATGTTATGGTCTAATACTCCTGAGCTGGATGTTTGTTAAAGTCAGTCTAACATCTGATCACGTGATCAACGTTACGGCTGCTCGCAGGTGATGTCACGAAGCCGAGGATGATGATGAGGTTTTATTATGAATGGGTTGAGGGGCGCTGGTGGGGAACTATCTGACTCCGGTGCAGGAACATGTTGTTGGCTGGCTGCTCCATGTGAGGCTCCTCGGTGCTTTAACACAGACTCTCTTAGTTAATAGACTGACTAGTCACCAGTCAGTAAGACTTTATTCCTGCCAGCGAAATGCAGGCTGTAAGATCTTTATTCCCTCCCGAAATCAGCAGTGAGAGCATTTCCTGATCCTGATCCTTTATGAAGCTCCATTAAAAAAAGGATCTACCATTAACAGAAAACACTCATAAATATATAACAACCTTACTTTATCATTTAGGGTGGAAAAAAACACAAGTAGAGCCCCGCCCTCCAGAGGAAGAACTGCAGCCCCACACACTCTTCTGTATTCCCACTGTGGAGTCTGTTCTGCCGTTAAAGACGGAAGGGATGGATGAAGTGTCTCTCCGACACACACGTGTGCCCGCAGGCCATTGTGGAGCTGCTATAATCCTTCCCTAATAAGGTGGTAAAGACAGGGAGATTGGCGTTATTGATCAGGCCTTCAGGGGAAACCTCTCTGTTTCTCCCATAGATAGCTAATCAATAGTCGGCCTATAAGTCACACACACAGCTGCGGAGAGTAAATCCCCGTGTTAGATTTGACCCGTGGGAACTCTAAATCCCAAAAGCCCTTGCTGCACGAGGTCATGGGTTGGGTTGACCTATAGGAGATCGAAGACTGAGCATGTGACCGCTGACACAAGAGACAATGGATGGGAGGTTGTCTTGTGTTGTACTCTGCCCCCGGGTGTCTCATCCATCAGTGTGTGTGTGTTGTGTGTGTGTGTGTGTGTGTGTGTGTGTGTCGGAGGAAACAACATTTAGCTAGAGGAGTGTGTGCAGACCTGAGGTGTCATCGTGTATCAAGACAGACGAGGTTAAAGGAAGAGAAGAAGAGAAGGAGTGAGAGAGGAGAGAGCAACAGATGGAGAAAAGAAAGAGAAGAGACGAGTTGAACTAAAACAGTGACGACTGAAAGAGCGAACGCAGGAGAGGACGGATAAAAATGAAAGGGATCAAAAGAATGAAGAAGGAAGTGCAATTTACAGATGTCCCCTAAACACCTCACATGCAGACTATTGATAGACGCTACAATTTACAGGTCCCCTGAACGCCTCACATGCAGACTACTGACAGAACTCACTGGATCTCACAAGAACAGCCACGATGAACTACATCATATTTATCTGTTGGGTTTGGTGGAGCCGGTCCGGACGTGACGATGTGATGAGAGAAAGTAAAAACCCGAGACAGAATCCACGGAGGTGCTGAGCTGAGCCGCAGCGTCCCGACGCCGCCCCGACTTTAAATCCTGAATCAGCAGCAGGTTTAAATCCGCCGGAGCTTCTCATTCATCTCACGGTCTAAAACTCAATCTGGCCTTTTCATAAAAGTTTCATAGAGAAGCTGAAGTTCAGTGGTATTTCCCTCTAATGAAGACGACCCCACGGGGCCGCGGCGCTGCTCGGTGCAGCGTGTGCGGATCTGAGGTGTGTGTGTGTGTGTGTGTGTGTGTGTGTGAGACGAGTGTAATTATGTGATCTTTCCCCACGTCTCTGGAGTCCAGAGATAATTACCAGTGGATAATGGTGTGTGTGTGGAGTGAAACGATAAATCTCAGCGTGGCTGGAGTGGGGGGGCAGAGTGTGTGTGTGTGTGTGTGTGTGTGTGTCCAGGTGTGTTTGACCTCACACATACTGGCTTGTACTGTGTGTGTGTGTGTGTGTGTGTGTGTGTGTGTGTGTGTGTGTGTGTGTTTACTCTGTGATAGATGACTCTCAGTGAGTGTAAAGTGAATGTGAAAAATGATAATAAAGTTTAATATTGTTCCAAGCAACACAGATTTATGACACAGTGAATTAAACATCCATTCCTCATTGGGACACACACACACACACACACACACACACACACACACACTCGAGTACACACATCCTTAAACACTGATTCATACATTAGTAAACCTTCTCACACACACTCATAAACTGATACACAAAAAATACAAAGGCGCAAATCAAACACACACACACACACACACACACACACACACACACACACACACACACACACATACACACATACACACACAGCTGGTTTCCATATATCAGTGGGTTTACGATTGCTCTCCACTCCCTGATCTTCTCCCTGTAGCACTGAACCTGTGCGTAATTGGCTTTTTAATGACTTCTGCATTTCCACACGTTTCCCATCCTGGTTATTTGGCTTCTCAAGCCTCATTTGAGAAGTCATGCTGACAGAGTGTGTGTGTGTGTGTGTGCGTGTGTGTGTGTGTGTGTGTGTGTGTGTGATGAGTGGACAGGTAACAAAACAAAAGAAGAGAGAGAGAAAGTAGGAAAGAAGAAAAGAGCACACACACCTTCCTCGTATTCTCATGTAAATGAAACATCTCAAACGCAACAAAAGGCAAACGGGGAAAAACGCTAATTTCACTTTCACTCACTCCGAGCGGGAAATGGTTTGAAATGACATGATAAACAATAAACAAAGCAAATGTGTAGAATAAACAACGGCGCCAGCTCGGGATGATTAGCACTGATGAATGACGCAAAGTCACTGGACGAACGGACGAAGTCACGACGACGTCCGTTCTTCGCGACCTTCGTTAATACGACCGTTAACACCTGGAGCATCTCAAGATTTGTTAATTTTTTTATTCTATTAATGTGGAAAGATTTGGCCAAACTTTACCTGAACTTTATCATTTATTTGAAAAGCTCTCATATTGATTATGCTTTTATTTTGATGCCTCCACGCCGGCGACCGTCAGAGAGGCAGCCATATTGTTTTCAGGTCGTCTGTCCGTCCCATTCTGTCAGACACGATATCTCCACAACACCTTCAGGGAACTTCTTCAAATTTGGCAGAAAACATTCACCTGGACTCAAGGACGAACCGATTAGATTTCGCTGGTCAAAGGTCAAAGGTCAACAGAACAGGGATGTGACCGGGGACTAGTCTGAGCGGCGGAGGGATTCTAGTTTTGCAAGACGACTATTTTTTTTTTTTTGGATCCGAGAAAAAGTTTGTGAGATCCAGGAAAAACATCCACAAAGGTTTTTTGTTGCGTCTAACGGACACGGCTCCTTCATTCTGTATTCAGCTGCAGTCTCCTCTGTGCATTTATTAGCTCTGTGTGTGTGTGTGTGTGTGTGTGTGTGTGTGTGTGTGTCTCTGTACACGAGTGGGTTCATATTGTTGTGCGCTCAGAACGTGCACGTACATGCACGTAACTTGCCAGTGCATTTGAGCTACTGTGCATATTGTATATATATGTGTGTGTGTGTGTGTGTGTGTGTGTGTGTGAGCAGAATACCAACGAGGTGTGTTTGAAAATTCTGTTTCTAACAAATGGAGGTGAGAGAGAGAGAGAGAGAGAGAGAGACAACCACACAAAAACCAGAGAAGAGCTTTGAAGTAACTTCGCTGCAGGTATGTCAGCCAGTCAGAAGTCACACACACACACACACACACACACACACACACACACACACACACACACACACACTGACTCACTGACTTTCAAACTAAAAGCCCAGTCGATTACATGTAAACTCCCCGAGGCTTCGCATTATTTACCGCCATGAACCGCATCGTATTAATGTCGACTAACGGCGGGAGTTCAAGGTTGCAGCGCGAGAAGTTCGGAGAAGTGGGAGTGAACAGGCCTCTGGGTAATACGGATCCGTCTGCCTCGCAGCGCCACAGGCTAATACCCCCGCTAGTATGCTAGCAGGCACATGAAATATTGAGTGTGAATAGTTGATTTGTCATTATTAGTTTATAATCGTTTCAGGAGGCGAGGAGTGTTTACAGAGCAGCTCAGCGTGATGACTTTCACTCTCATTCATCCTTTCATTGCTTAGGTGCTATCGTTTGTGCGTGTACACAAGTCCTAATTCATTCATTCATTCATTCATTCATTTCACACCCTGCTCACCTGTTCTCCGGCTCCCCCTGCGCTCCTATAGTAAACTGACTGTCCAGCTCTGATCCTGATGGTGTTTACGACCTCGCCTGCGTGTGTTTGGATTCTCAGTCTGACTCTGTACTTTATATTGTGGATTTTTATACATTATTTATTATTCATGTATATTTTCTTCCTCCTGAGTCTCGCTCCCGGGTCTCTTTTCTGAAAAACCCACGACAGGGTGAAGCGTGAATGGCTGCTGTTCAAATATGCTATTTGATGGAATCAATAGTGTTACTACTGCAGGGGTCCTTGAGGGATGATGGTGATTTGTGAGGAGGGAATTGAAGCCGGAGAGACGTGTGTTCATATTTGTTAATAAAGAAATAAGCAATGGGTCAGAGTTGCTTCTGTCAGTGGAAGGTTTATATCAGAAGAATCAATCGCAAAATATTAGTAAAATCCTCATTTCCACTGTTTGTATCTAAAGTAGGACGGAGTATCAGGGCCACATTAAGGGGAAAAAAGAAATCTGAAATTATGAAAATAAAGTAATAATTTTACTAAAAGGAAGTCAAAATGAAAAACAGAAAAGTCCAAATACTACGAGAATAAAGTTGTAATTTTAGGAGGAAAAAGTTTATATATTTCAAGAATAAAATCATAGAATTAAAAGAATAAAGTCTAACAGTATGAGAACAAAGTCGTACTATTACGAAAATTAAAAATATAAAATTTTTAGGAATATTACCAATCAAACAGGTGGGTGGCAGCCTTCTCATAATATTATGAAATATTATGATTTTATTCTCAAAGTCACGACTCGGCGCTGATGCTGCTGTTATTTTTTGCTCAGGCCTGAAGGTGGGACTGAACCCAGCTGGGGTCACGACCTTCTGTGTTCACTTATCATCTCTCTGTTGACACTGTGTTTAAAAGCTGCCGTGAAAATCTCACGACTTAAAGCACAATCATGTTTCACTCCTGCCAGGTTTCCCGCCTCCATTCTCCAACACATCAATAATAATAATAATAATAATAATAATTATAAAGGTCTCCACGTCTGTGAGAGTTTGTGCGTGGAGTTCCACTTTCACGCTTTGGTGCAACCTTCACAGAGTCTCCTCCTTCGTGCATCAGATCTGCTGCGCTGCGAATGCAGTTGATGCAATTTTCATAATGTATTCATGTGTCGCCCTGTGCCATGCATCACCACATGTGTAGAATCATCTCTGATGCCTTTTAGTATGTGTTGCATTCGTAAAGAGCCGCATTTCACAAAGTTGAGTCATCTCAAAGCGTCTGCTCACGGAGGAGAAGCTTATTATTGACGGAACAATCTGTGATTTTTAAATATTGACAGGAATTCAACGAAGGAAATGTTTTCTCATTACAGAGAGTGAAGCTGTTATTCCTGTAGTTATGCTCTGCAAGTACTGAAGGCAGTTTTAAATGTTCATTCAAGTGACTGGGAAGTGGGAAATAATAAAGAGTTTGTAAAGAAAATTGTTGCTTTAACGTTTGGAAAAGCACGGAGGGAAACTGAGCCGCCTGGTGAAGTTGTCTCCTCACTTCAGAGGGTGAGCCGGGGTCGCTGGCTGCAGTTATATAAAGGTTAGGTTCAAACAGGAACAGCAGTTTGTGTTCGCTGCATGAGACGCGTACGTCTGTTTTCCTATAAGAGCTCATTTCCTCTCCTTTCGCCTCGAGGAGAAAATCGCTCGGGGACTATTACGGCTATTTTTATAGCCAACGATGTGTTGTAAAGACTTACAGGAACACGCACAGACATGACTGAGTACGTCTAGTACTGTGTTTGAGAATTTCAACATGTACTGACTAATGCAGCCATATATGTCACCTGTCAGGGGCTTTATTATCACATATCTACACGTATGAAGATATGAGTTTATAATATATATGAAATACCCATGGTAGAATTTGTATATGAACATATATTAAAGATATGATGAATTTTTCTATAGTATAACATGTTGCAACCATATATGTTAATGATATATATGTAATTTATATATGCAAGTTTAGTTTAACAAAATAACATGTTTTTTTTCTTATTTCATTGTCATTCATTTTTAAATTGTCTGTCTTCACATTCTGGGAAAATGATCCTGATTGTGTGTAATATCAATATAACGTGTCTATAACATATTTACATAAACATACATAAATGTACAGGCGAGATATGTTATGTCAATATTTTATTTATATTTTCTAATTTGTAACAGATTTCATATGTAATTTTTACATAATTTTATATATATATATATATATATGCAAATTTTGTGACATTTGTGTATGGGTTTATGCTCCACTTAGTTGTTTAGTTTTGAATGCTAACGTTAGCGATAGCAAAACTCACAAATATCTTCCTTTAATGACATTTTGCTGCTGATACTGATTTTCTTCATGCAGGACTTCGACTTATAAAGGAGTATTTGTACATTGCTGTATCTTTACTTTTACTTTGATAAAGGATTTGAATACTTCTTCCACCACTACAGACAGACACACACACACACACACACACACACACACACACCATCAGCGGGCTCAGAGGCAGATTGGACTCATGCGCACATAATGCGGCGCCCACAGCTGGGTGCAGGGCATATAATCTAACCACTAACTGCAAATGAAGAAAGAAACACGTCGGGGGCTCAGATTAGATGGAGCTGGCAGAGACGGAAAATGAAACCGAGGCCGTCGATGATGTCTTTGTGCGTCTCTCTCTCCTCGTTTTTATCAGCCCCCTTTTCTTCCAGGTGGTCCGTCATTTTCAGACATTATTGCCTCTCGCTCAGTGTTTGTCCCATTCAGTTTGCCTCCCTCTCTCTCTCTCTCTCTCACTCTCACACACACACACACATATATAAACACAGAGAGTTATCACTGGCCTACAGGGACCCATTACTTCTCTGATCCAAGGCTTTTATACGGTGGCTTGGTCTTAAAAACGGGCATTTACTGCTCCCCCTGATAAATCACGTGCGAGTGTGTTACGCTCGTCTGTTATTCTTTCAATCTGCTGTTTGCCTGGTTTTCTTCTTCGGAAAAGCTAGACGCAGATAAAAGCCTCTGCATGCAAATACATACTGTGTGTGTGTGTGTGTGTGTGTGTGTGTGTGTGTGTCTGTGGAGTTTAAAGAGTCTGAAATTAGAAAAATGGGAAACAGAAACGGGCATAAAGACGAAGGATCTGATGTAATTTTTAACTAATCTTATAAACAAACTGCTGCGGAGCGATAAAGGCGGCCCAGAAGAAGTGTGCGGTCCACTGGTATTCAAATTAATCAAACACACAAACACACAGCAGATCTATTGATATTGATGTTATTAATGGTTTGTTTGTGTTTCATTTTTGCCACCAGGAAACTACATGGACACACAGAAATATTTAAATGTTGCATCCAGTGTGAAGGTCTGTGTCCATGTGTAGTGTGATTATAGATCAGCTCTAGCTTCTATATTAATACTGTGAAAGTATCAAAGCCTCAGTCCACAGAGAAATGCACACAGCCTGTATTCAGAAACTGAGCCTTAAGACCAGCCGTCAGGACTTCTGGAACTTTGTGATGTCACAACAAAGCAGTCACCAAGCCCCGCCCACCTGGACCCACCATCCAAACCTTGCAGTGAGAATCTCTACAACGACAAATCAATCAAATAAAGATCAAATCAGATAATGAAGAAGAAATATGCAGTGACCCAGTCACAGTCGATCGCAACTAAGAGCAAAGCACAATGAGAGGGAGCTAATTAGAGTGTCCTTAATGAAAGGTCAGAGGGAGGTTCAGTCTCGCAGCAGCTGTTTGGAAGATGCAGCGCCACCAAACTTCAGATCTGAGCAACTAAAGTGAAACAAAATCGATGAATTTATCCGTATTCTGGCAGATGAGGAGTGTTTGAGATTACAGCGGTTGGAGAAGTTTCTGAGGTTAATTTGATGCTTTGGCTGTGAGACTGGGTCAGTGTTGACCCGCCCTGCGTACCGACTCTCCGTGGTGAAGGGATCGGTTTGGGGAAAGGGTCAAATAAACACGGAGCCGATCCAGTCCACTGTAGACACAAAGAAGGACTCGTCTCTGAGAGAGAAGCACCTCCTGGATTCAAGGCCTTGATGCAAACTTTCCTCACCTTGTCATGACCGTACGTACCTGAAGCACAATTTCTGATTTTCTTTTCTGAGAAACATCCCAGTGACATTCCTAACTCAAGTGAAATGATCCCATTTCCCCATCACTTGTGTTTCACTGACATAGCTGCTCTTCCTATATATAGAGATGATCTATTCAGCCCCTCTATTCATTCACCCCCCCCTCCCTCTCTCTCTCCGTCGCTCACTCATCTTCCCTTCATCCCGTTTCTCTTATCTCCTGCTGCCATTTCTGCGTCTGTCGCTGACAGCTCTATCAGCTCCAGTCGGAGTTACAAAGGGATTTTACCAGTCAGGTAATCCATCTATCTTCATCTCACACTCTCTCTGTGGATGTAGAACGCTGCAATAATGGCTTCACTGTGAAGGAGAGTGACAGCTCCACACAGCCCTCAGAGCGACGTTTCACGGGGAGCCTTGATTCAAAATCACCCTTGCTTATCCTAAAAGGAAAGTGCTGTTTAAAATTTAAGAGGACTTTTTACTCGTCGTTATTTAGCCCCGAAAAGTTTCCTGTCCGATCAGTTATGAGAAGACATTTTATTCACCGGTTTCTTTGCTGAGATCAGAGTCAAAACTCAACTGTTTCCTGTGGAGGAGCAGCGATGTCACAGGAAGAGTAATGAAGCATTTACTCAATTTAATGTTTTAATTAAAAAGAAGAAAAATAATTTTATAAATGATCGATTAAATCACCAATAAATACTTGAATTTAAAAATGGATTTACAAAAACATAAAACCCTCATTAAAATAAACCACTTATAAAAACATTTATCAATTCATGAATACATAATAGAACGTGAAAAGGCCTCTTCAATCTCTACTTCCTTTTCCAGCTGCTTCTCCTGTTCCTATCAGCTAATCCATTAGCTTAGTCATTTAGCTTCTCCTGTTAGCCTTTCCGTGACGCTGGTTAGCTCTCCAACCAATCGGAGAGCTTGTTACATCCCGTGGCCAATTGGGATTGTTTAAACTGGTTTCACCACTGAAGGAGTGTCACGGATTATTGCTGCCTTTGTCACTTTGTGACGTGGAGTGATCCAGAAATAAAGATTATTATTATTAATCAGTATCTTCAGAAAGTCTTGATGTAATAATAATTAATGCAAAATTCAACCAATCCCCGTGACCTTGGATTTTTGTCCAATCACCGCAACCTTTCTGCAAATTTCAGTGCAGGTCACCACCTGCACTGACCTGGATTTATTCTCACTGGTACAAGTTGCCTTTGATTGTTAATTAATTATATTATATTGTTTGAGGCTATAAAACAGGAGTGTAACTTCATGAAGGTCCTATTTTATTGCTATTGTAATTTAACCTACTTTGCTCAAGGCTGTCGCTTCCTTAATAAAGCATTACGGTGTCCGTCCTGTCATTACTCGGCCACTCGGCCACAGACTTGTGTGAGGATTAAGTTTCCGGTGTGTATTTGTTGCACAGAACGCATTGTTGAGAGTGTAACACAAAAAGAAGAGAGTGATTACTTGTCCCGAGCTGCACCGATAACAACAGCGTCAACACTGTGAAGATGAGTTTGGAGTTTAATAAATAATTGAGGTTTATTTATTCGTCTTTTCCCTGAAGCGTTTGTCAGTTTGATGGAACTTCACTCGTGTTCAGACTCAACGATTCTGCAGCTGAACAGACGAAACCCACGTTCTCCACGTTCTCCACGTCTCCTCGTTCTCCTCGTTCTCCACACTTGAACCCGGAGCCGGCCGCTTCTCTCCGTTCTCACTGAGAGAACAGGCGGGGGGGGGGGGCACAGCGGCTGTCCGTCACCCTGTCAATGTGTTATTATTGCTTTGCGCCATTTGTCACTTCGCCGGCCGCTTCCCGCCCGCCCACAAATCACAAATGCAATCAAGTCGGCCCCCGACAAGGGCCCTCGAATCACCGCCGCCGACCAAAAAAGCAGACGGGATATTTAACCTCTGTACCCATCAGCAGCCACTTGACACACACACACACACACACACACACACACACATACACGCACACACACACACACACACACTGACACGATTAATGCAATACGGCTGTGACACACTATAATTCAGAAGTCTATTACTGATGGCAGTTTAAACAAGGCATGATAGTGTGTGTGTGTGAGTGTGTGTGTGTGTGTGTGTGTGTGTACTGTATGTATTTGAGTGTGTGATGTGTGTGTGTCTAAGTATGTGTCAAAACCGACTGGTGAG
>NC_079365.1:30335000-30370000 GCF_021018895.1 Seriola aureovittata | reverse complement strand
AGTTAGCCTACTTAGCTAGCTAACAAAGCCCGAACCTGCACAGTAGGACAGTATTAGTTGGATTAATATTATTATTTTTATTATTATTAATAATAATTACGAAGCAGCAGTTTTTTGAGATGTATCAAATGTTTTATTTTTACTTTAGATGAAGCGTGGAACTTATTATCGTTATTAGTAGTTTTACTGTTGTTTGTATTTTGTTGTTATTTTCCTGTTTCTTTTATTTTAATTTCTTTGTTTTGCACATTGATGTAATGTTTACTTGAGTAGAACCAGGAAGTAGTAGGAGCTGTTTCCTTGGTGGTGGCTGATGGGGATCCAAATAAATAAAAATAAATAAATTGGGACTTTAAACGGCGGCGGTTGAAGTGATGGCTACGCTGCCCGAATATATTCCAGCACGTTGCCTTAGTGATGAAAATCAAAGCTCGCTAAGCAACATTTCACTCTAACAAAGGATACCTCGCTTGTTTAGGAAACCGAGGTCGCTCTGAACGTCGCTACGACATGTTTCTTAAAATGAGCAGAGAGCTGTTGACATTTGCTTTAGAGACATTTTAATGTGAAATGAGGAGTTTGTATTAATCTGTAAGTTCAGCACCACGGACAGCGTCATGGTTTCACTGACACAGCTCAGTGAGGTCGTGGGTTAACAACACTCACAATCTGTCAAATTAACCGTTGTCTTTAACAAATATACTCACAATCAATAAAACCACTGATGGTATAACTCAATATAAAATTCATAACAGTGTGAAGTTTGACAAAACGTATCACAGGTCGCAGCAAACTGGTCTTTCTCCTGTAGGAGGAGTTGGGAAGTGTCGGCAAGGAATCTACGTGATCGCATCACGCCGTAGCCGTCGCTGCCTAAAGTCTCTGATTTGTTTGTTTATTTAGCATGTGGAAGAAGCTTCTCACTGACCAAGGCTGAGGACAACTGATCACTTATAAGCAAATTATAAACTACTAATATATGAAATTATGATTTTATAAGTTCTACTGTCGCTTTTTTAATTAATCAAAGTATCTTTTCTGTTTATTACAGATCCTGCTCCGAGGTGTTGGACCGAGGTTTAGAGGAGTGACTGTGGGAGAGCAGACTCTGACACCAGGAGATGATAATGTGATCGATCAATAATAAATCAAAGCCGTGTTCCTGCGCCTTTGTGTCAGACTTTTTCTGTCCCCTCGCGGTCACAAATTACATAACCAGGCTTTAAATAAAAATGGCCTTCGCCGACACTACCTCAAACTTTTAAAACGTTGCGTACGTCGCTTTTCAAATAAACTTGTGACCGAACGAGTCATCAAAAGAAACTCGGGTCTGTGGGCTCGTCTCCGTCCTTGTCCCCTGTTTTTTGGTTCCTTTCACAGTTTCTGTCTCCGTCACATATCTATCTGGATGCCGCTGTCTGCCTTTGTCAGTCTCTTTTGTGTGTTTTTCCATTTACATGGCCCTGTGAAGTCTGTCTTTGTATTCTGCTGCGAGTACGGAGCATCTCACTTTTCCTCCAAACTCCCTCCATTTCTGTCTCACTCTTCCTTTTATTATTTTTATCTCCTAAACTTCCTTTAATTGATTTTTTTTTTTTAAATATTACTATATTTTTTATTGTTTTTCTTCCCTATTTTCTTTCCATTCTTTATCAATGAGATATTCCCGTCCGGCTTCTTTGTGTCAATCACATCGTTGGGATTTCTTTTTTCTTTCTTCTGCGTGAGACATGAAGTCTCTTTCTCTCTCTCTTTTTCTTCATTTTGACAATGTGCCTACGCTGACACACACTTGCATAACACACATGTAAATATCACGAATACAGCCACACACACACACACACACACACACACACACACACACATCAGTTCAAACACACTTCTTTGATTAGCCTTTCATGTGTTGATGGTGCTTAAATACACAGATGATTTTTCCTCCATTTGTTCATGTATTTATACATCTCTCTCTCTCTCTCTCTCGATCGTCCTCTAAACTCTCCCCCTCTATCTTCACTCTCCCCCCTCCTCACTTCAACCCCCCCTCCTCCCCCCTCCTCCCTCCCTCCCACTCTGATCATTTTTCCCGCCTCAGATTGTGGCCGTGTTGACGGCTGCTGAAAACATCGACTGCCTTTGATGTTTGATGTTTGCTGCTCGTGTGAGTTTGTCTCGCTCAGCCTGGGGTTTGAAGGTAATAAGAGGTGTGAGATATGAGTGTGTGTGTGTGTGTGTGTGTGTGTGTGTGTTTAGTGCCAGGCAGTGAGTATGGAGGAAAAAAAAAAACCCAAAAGCCTCTTTTCTTTTGGCGATTTGCAGGTTTGTGAAAGTTTGACGGTGAAATAAATTCACTGCGGTGGCATTTTTTTTTTCTTCTTTTTCTTTTCTTGTTATTCCGAAAAATGCTGCTCAGAGCTCAGCTAAGAATACCAGAGGTGTGCATTTATGAGTGTGAGTCAGTCAAGCTTAGCAGCTGAATATAACCACATGAAATAAACAGAAACATCCAGTCATTTACAGTAAACTCTGCCGTCACGGCTTCTGCTGTTCAACGTTCCTTTGCACATCCTCACGTACATGTGCGTGACCTTTAACCTGCGTTACAGGGAAAACATGGAGTCTCAGCCTGATTATACAAAACAATACACGCTGCAGGCGGGTTGGCATCTTATTCCATACATCTACATTTCAACTGTCAGAATGTCCCACAACTGGAAATCAGAAATAATACGGTTTAATCCACCAAACCCCGTCAGCGAATGTTCAACTTGTGGCCACAAATCTGGGAGTACTGTTCGACTCAGATCTGACCTTCGATCTCCAAGTTTTCCACTCCTGCTTCCTCCAGATGAGACGCATCTCCAGAATTAAACCCATCACCTCACAACCCGATCTGATGAAAGTCATTCACGAACTCCTCTTCTTAAAACTGGAACTCTGTCCTCTCTGGCATGAACCTAATGTCACGCTCCCTCCTCCTGTTAGTTCAGAACACAGCAGCTCGGCTTCTTAACAGACCGATCCTCGCTTCCCTTCGTCGGCTCCATCTCCCATTTTAGAATAGATTTTTTTAAAGTTTGCCGATCACTTTTAAAAGCACGCCGGGGGCCTTAGCCTTAGCTCCTCAGACAAGTCGTCCCAAAGTCAAGACTTAAAGCTAAAGGTGACCACGCCTGCGCCGAGTCAGTAACTTCCTCTTTTATGGACTTGCTTTTTTAGTCTTTAGTCTTTTTATCGTCTTTCTGTTGTCTCCATGTCGCGCTTTTATTGCTTTTCCTGTGTGTGTGTGTGTGTGTGTGTGTGTGTGTGTTCTACACGGCATCTTCTCCCTCTAATTGTCCTTATTTATATTGAAGCATATCGTTTGTCCTCCCTCTGTAACTCCGCCTTGTTTCAGTCCTGCTTCTGATTCGTTTGTCACAGCATGCTGTAAAGTTATTACTGTTATTATTATTACTATTATTATGTGTTTGAGGGGAGAGTTATAACATATAAATCATGAATTCTCCGGGATGAAGATTGTAAGATTATTACGTCTGTATGGAGAGACACTCGGCCATCCAATCACATGTCTAACCCGCGCAGGGTGCGGATTATATCATTACGGCGTCGATACAGAGATGATGAGAGAAGAACTTAACAGGCCGTCCATTCCAATCCAATCACACCTAAAGCCTGAGATCTATGAGCTGTCAGGACTATGGACTATATGACAACCATGTCTAAGTGGAGGTGAAGAGAGAGAGGGAGGGAGGGGGAGAGAGAGAGAGAGAGAGAGAGACGGCGGGAGCGATGGTGCCAATCCAATCTTGTCAGATCTACAAGCTGTCGAGAGTGTGGGTTACGCTCTGTGACAACTGTATCAGCCGCATCAATATTATGGAGGTGAGGCGAGAAAGAGGATTATGTGATGACTGTGTTGATAATGGAGGCGAAGAGACAAAAGCAGGAGGGCTTGGATTTTACCCCGAGTACGTGAACGTGCCGAACCCGAAACATTAGAGAGCGTTGAACTCATGAGCGTCACCTTCGAATATTCCACCATTAAAATTTGATCTTTTTCTCTACTCACAACAGATAAGGCGTCAATCAGCACCTTTCTTACAAGGTGGATCTTTTATTCAACCTTGGTTTTTAGAATAAAACACCTTTTTATCCCGAGAGATTTCAGTTGGATTCAGATAAAGGTCAGACTGGCTCGAGAGACGCTCACAGTTAAATGTCCACTTGTTTGTATGAACACACGTCGGAATGTAAATTTAAAATCGCTTTCTATTTCTGCTGTTAATATTTCTTTTTTTTGTTATTTATTTCATCTGTGACTTCCTGATTAAATGAAGTGTATACACAGCGACCTGACAGCTGGCTTTTGTTCTCCACGTCTTTGTGGTTGAATCTATGGGAACTGGTGATATTCTCCACAGCCCCAGACATCTGACACCATTAGCATGTTAGAATCACAGAACTGGACTCATTTAATTATTATTTATTATTAACTATTATTATTACTAACGAGCTGCCGGACACCTGAATTTCCCCTACGGGATAAATAAATTATCTGTCTATCTTATTGTGTCGATACCTGCTGAAAACACCTCATCTAAACTTGCTTTAATACGAAGTCGAAGCTGCTGAGCCTTAAAACCAGCCGTCAGGACTTCTGGAACTTTGTGATGTCACAACAAAGCAGTCACCAAGCCCCGCCCACCTCAAGGTCTTTAAAACGAAGCAACTGATATTTAGTAATTGTGCCAGAAATTACAAAACAATACAAGGATTTTCTGTTTCCTCTGGACGTTTGGAGCAATTTTAATCACATTCTTTTACAGTAAAGTTGCAAAAAATGGGATGAAACATTTACCATTTGAGTCTCTCTCTCTCCCTCTCTCTCTCTCCCTCTCCCTCCCTCTGTCTCTTTTAGTGGTAAAGGTTAAGATGTTAAACTTCTCTCTCTCTTTTCATCTCCATCTCTGCCTCCGTCCATCCGAGTTGGCAGACTGATATAACTCTGAAGACAGATCCTGACACGAGCCCAGTCGGGTCTCTCTCCCTCCCTCTCTCTCCCTCTCTCTCTCTCTCTGCCTGTCAAACGCCAAATGGCAATCAGATGGCCCGTCTATCCATCTCATTCTCTCACACAATTCTGCCCTTTCGCGCTCTCTATCCCGCCCACTCTCTCTCTTTCTAACACACACACACACACACACACACGCCTCCCCATTTCACACTCTCAGCCTCGTGCATTTCTCTCTCTCCCTCTGTCCGTCTTGAATCACCTTCTCGTCTTTTTCTCAATCCGCTCGTTTGACTGACGCGACGTGTTCATCAGTGACTGAATCAGCGAAGCAGCTTTTAACATTCACAGATATGCAAAGGAGGGAAACGCCAGCGAGGCCGTCCTCTCCTGTTCGTCCCTCTCCAACTGGATGTCATCCATGCCTATTTAATTATTATTATTAGTTTTAATTATTAATTAAATTGTACATGTGACCTGACTGTTATTGTTTTTGTTTCTTTGTTTCAGTTTTAGTAAAAGTCAAAGGCGATGACGTGTGGATGCACTCTCCACCTCTGTGATATAATCTATTATATATATTATATTATGTAATAATCTGCAGTGCTGTTGCCGAGAGGAGAGCTGCGAGTGTCGTATAAACCTCCTGCAGACTTCACCAGATAGATCTTTATTTCCCCGTTGGTTGATATGAATTCACTCGTTCACCGCAGAGGAAGATGCTTCACTCGCTCGCCGCCCTTTCATTCTCACATTACGCCCAACAATCCTCTCTCTCTCTCTCTATCTATCTATCACATATTAACTCTCAGTCATGTCAATTATCGCCCTCATGCATCATTATCGCCCCCCCCCACCACCACCCGTCTCATCTCTTCCCATCATTGTCTCTGACACGTCAGAGGTGGTGGAGAGCGGGATCTGTCAGCCTCCACTCGCTGCGCCCAGATCTGGAGCTGAAGATCTGATACGACTGAACGGACACAACGCCGGTCTCTTTCTCTGCATGTATGTCTCATGTCAGTTATCTGTCTCATCTATCGCTGCGGGCGGTGGTTGTCAGGGGCGATAGCCATCACGGCCTATAAGTCCTTCTCATCATAGACGACTTATTGACTGCCCGCTGCCCTGACAGCCGTAGATCTGATAGAGCAGGACGAGAAACAAATTGTCTGTCAGTCTCTTTGTCTTGGTCCTTTTGTTTCATGATGTTGACCCTGCTGCTGTGGACTGTGGATGGATGGAGTGAAGTATCAGCACCGTATTGATACTGTATCAATACACCTATAACCTGCAACACTGATAAACAGTAGGCGTGGGCGATATCAGAGATTTAATATCGCGATATACGATATTATCAAGAGGAAGTTTCTAAGGAACTCAGTGAGACCAGAAAGTTTGTAAATCTGGTAAAATACTTAATGGTTAAAATGCAAATAATGTGCAGAACATCCGATGGCTGAAACTTCTTATGTCCCATTAGGTTTTAAAGCTCCATATTTTATGAGTGTTGATCCATAAGAAGATATAAAAACCATCTCTTCTGATTGGCTGACTGTCTCTCTGAGTGATCCAATAAAAATACAGCAGATTTCAGGTAAAAACACTCAGAGAAACCAAATCCTGCAAGGTTTGGATGGTGGGTCCAGGTGGGCGGGGCTTGGTGACTGCTTTGTTGTGACATCACAAAGTTCCAGAAGTCCTGACGGCTGGTTTTAAGGCTCAGTTTCTGAATACAGGCTGTGTGCATTTCTCTGTGGACTGAGGCTTTGATACTTTCACAGTATTAATATAGAAGCTAGAGCTGATCTATAATCACACTACACATGGACACAGACCTTTACATTATATGAAACCTTTAAGTATTTCCACCAACTTACACAGATGTTTGTGTCCGAACAGTTGACCAGAGCGTGTCTACCATCTGGCCTCAGTTCAGATAACATGCAATGTAACCCAGTCCTCTGTGTCTCCCTCTCTTACCCGGGGGACGACACACACACTCTGTAAAAAGGAAATGCAGAGTCCTACCTGTGGGCAGGGCGGGGTCCATGGTCGGTTTTTCCCAGGAGTTGACTTGTTCCCAGGTAAATCCATTGGTTCCCAGAGAAACGCTGTACCCACAGCTGCTGTACGACTCCTCAAATGTACAGCCACCTAAACAGAGGATGAAAGAGATTTATAAATTACAGAACAATACAATATACACATTTACACTCAGCCCGCACACAGGGTTTCATTAGCCATCAGCTATCTGGACCGGATTATGTACAGAAAGCTCTCGAAATTAAAGTAATTAAAGCGAAATTACAAGAAACACAGACCTGTCCTCTGACCAGGACGTGACCGAAAACAGGAAACAGACAAAAAAATAAAGAAAAAACCAGTAAGAAGAATATAAATTATAACAACTCTCACATAGCCCCTGTGCATGATATGAAACTGTTATCAAACACAACAGATGCAGCCGTTCAGTCGTCTTTCTTGCACAGGAATTAATGTATCTCAAGAGACTTCCTGGCAAAATAAAGGTTCAATAAATCAAAATAAATCCAGCTGTTATTGATTACTATTGGTTGCTGGTTATTGTAGATGAAAGCATGTTAACCATTGGGGGCAGCAAACGATCCTTAAGCAACTTGTTGACAGTGCAGCCAAACAAACTAAAAGGATTAATTGTCTCACATATTTAAAAATCCGTTGAATGGATAAAAAGGATTAAAAATAGGATTTGATTAATGAATCGAAATCGTTCTAAAAGCTTTGTTATTCGCCGTATTTGCGATTAAACGTTTCACCCCCAGCGCACGTCTTTAAACCGCATCTTTAATCACTTCAGTGAGTTTCTTTTATTTTGAAAACAGAGCTTTCAGAGGCCGCTCTGGCGTTGTTAACGATATTATACTAATTAAGTTATCAGCATGAATTGAAAGAGCCAGTGCAAGACAGACACTGTCACAGTCTATCAGAGGAGAGTGGAGCGCAGAGGGGAGGAGAGAGAGGGAGAGAGAGAGCATGCCTTTACATGGGAGAGCGAGTGAGGGGCAGAGGGAGAGCGAGCTCTATGTGTCAACATGATTAAGTCACAGTCTCATCGTTATTTCATGGCCCAGCTAAGACACATTTTCCACCGCATTAGCCTTCTCTGCTAGCCTAGAGCGCTACACACACACACACACACACACACACACACACACACACACATAAACACACTCCACTAATTAGACATATGCTTTGACACACAACCATTTTAATTTGTTTTGAAGCATTTGAAAAGAGGGAACGTCATTGCTTTATTCATGAAATCACTTAAAGCCTGCTTTCTTGTTGTTTCTCATCTCTCTCTCTCTCTCTCTTCTCTCTCTCTCTCTCTCTCTCTCTCTCTCTCTCTCGGTGGTGTGATGTCCTGACGGCACATTTGTCAATTTAGACCTCATCAAAAAAAAAAAAAAAACTAAAGAGAAACTTCTTGTCGTTCTTCAACAGAAACATGTTTGTAATGAAAGTGAAGCCCGAGGACTTAGCGAGGCTCGGAGCTTCGCTGCAAACTCATTTATTCCACTTGAGCTTCTACATAACAACTTGAAATGTGCTGAAGCAGATACGAGTGAAGGAGGTTGGCATCAGTGTTTGGATTAAAATCTCAGAGACCTAAATGTCCTGTGATATAACAGATCCTGGAGATTGTGGAGAGATCAGCAGAGAGATGGATTAAAATGCTATAAATTTGTATTTTTATTTGAACTGTATTAATGTTCTTTAAAAACCTCTGCCGACTTATATTAGTCACTATAATCTCCCCTGTGTGCTGATGCATTTTCCTTCATGATTGACTTTTATGTGCCGGGTGTTTGAGTGGTAAATGTGCTGTTATGATATTTAATAAAATATAATGTTTAAATGGACTGAAGTTACATGCTGCCATTCACCCATTCACACAGCGCCCTTCCACCATATATTCACACACCCATCTGCTCACAGACTGTAAATAAAGATGGACGTCGCCACTGTGACGTCACCTACAGGTTTTACTGAAGCTCAGAGTGAGCTGCTCCACCGTCGCCACCTTGGCAGTGTCTGACTCCGCCCCCTAACTCCCAGCTAATCCAAAAATGGACAAAGAGGAAGGGTGTGTGTGGAGCCGAGACTTTGGTGCTTGTCATTCAAAGAGGCCACGCCCTCAATCCTTCATAACTGTAGTCCTTAATAAATGTAAACAGGTGAGTTATATAAACAGGTGAGTTATATAAACAGGTGAGTTATATCAACAGGTGTCATGAAGGAGGAAATTAGCTCTAGAGACCAAAACAGTTTTTGTACCAGGCTGTAAACATGTTTATTTCTGCTGTAAAGTTGGACATTTTAACATGGGAGTCTGTGGGGACTGACTCACTGTTGGAGCCAGACTCTAGTGGTCGTTAGAGGAACTGCAGCTTCTGGTTCTTCAGTACAGTCTCATGTTTCAGCGCTGGACAAAATACAGACTGGAGGAGCCGGGAATCGAACCACCGACCTTTGATACCTTGACGCAGTATCAGCGACAGCGGAAAACAGTTTAAAAGTTTAAATTAAATGAATTTGTCCTCACTTTTCTCTTGAGACAGTGAATAAATCACTATTTTGGACGTGAACCCCTTTGACCACACAAGTCAACATTATCAAACACAGACTGTACACAGGAAGAATATGGTGTCGCTCTGATTATGCCTCTCCAAGAAAGACTCGACTCACACCGACTGGGGAATGAGACTGAGAGCAGAGAAATCCTCCTCCTGCGATCTGTGTTCTGTTTGAAAAACAACCTCCAGCAGTGGAAACCAGGAAAAACACGATTTTTCTTACAGATATGAAAATAGCTGTTATAAATTAATCACCACTGAGATAATTAGCCTTTATTGCCCCCACGTTGTTCAGTGATCTGGTTAGAAATGAAAAGAAATCAAACTGATCTCATTAGAATACAGTTATAAACAGTGTGTGTGTGTGTGTGTGTGTGTGTGTGTGTGTGTGTGTGCGTGTGTGTGTGTGTGTAGCATCAATATTCAATATCAGATCTGCAATTTTAAGACCACTATCGGGGGATGGGGAGGGGGTGTCTCACAGCGGTAGGCGAGTGTGTGTGTGTGTGTGTGTGAGTCAATGCCCCTAATCTAGTTTTGAAAATCAGTACAACACCTCCCCTCGCCGCATCTCATTGACACAAACATAATTACACACACACACACAAACACACACACACACACACACACACACACACACACACGTCAGAAAGTTTCCGTAATGAAAACATAACACACGCAACAACATGCTCCGGTCTGATCGAGAGTCTGTGTGTGTGTGTGTGTGTGTGTGTGTGTGTGTGTTGTGTGTGTGTGTGTGTGTGTTTGTGTGATGGAGAAACAAGTATGTGCTCATGTATGCATATATATGTATGTGCATGAATAGCTGTAGGGCTCGTGTGTGAGTGTATGTGTATGTGTGTGTGTGTGTGTGTGTGTGTGTGTGTGTGTGTTGTGTGTGTGTGTGTGTGTGTGTGTGTGTGTGTGTGTATGTATGTGTGTGTGTGTGTGTGTGTGTGTGTGTGTATGTGTGTGTTCTGACACCAAAACAAGCAGAATCCCTTCATCTCTGCTAATTAACCTTCCTGTAACCAATATGATAAAATATTGATATGACGACTAGAGCATGCCTACACACACACACACACACACACACACACACACACACACACATACATGCACACACACACACACACACACACACACAGCATTTGATCTTTATCTAACTGACGTCATCAATCTTCATTAATATTCATTTGAAAATTCACTCAACCTTGTTGTTTATATTTGGCAGGAAGTTGTTGTTGTGTTGTTTGTTGTTGTGTTGTTTGTTGTTGTGTTGTTCTCATTCACCCGTCACCTGCTCCGACACGTCGTAAGTGACAGCACGATGCATCAGCCAGGTAAAACAGACGCAGGGTCGGGGGGAGGAGCTCTGACAGCCATGAATGACGGTTGTAAACAAACACGTACAAGGTGGTTTTACACTGGTCTGATGTGTCGTTGCGATCTGACCTACAGTGTGGGCGGAGCCAGTAGCTGTGACTGCATGTGGATAACAAAGGCGTGGTCACATCAGCGCCACTTCCTCTCTCTGAATCTGTGAACGTTTACTCGATTTTCATCTCAGTCGCCTCCTGCCGACAGAGTTCATCTACGACCGACAGGAACGTCACGCGCCATCGTCCTTACACCTGCTTCTGTTGCTCATTTCATCATTTTTCATCATTTCACTTGCATCAGTTCATTCAGAGAGGGGAAAGAAAGCAGAGCGGGCTAACTCACATGTTGTCGGTTAGGCTAGTTAGCACATTTGCTAATGGCTTCATTTCGTTAATTCAAAACGCATATTTGCACCGTTGACTCTTGTCTTATGTCTGCAAACATTTCACACATCTCAAGTCAAAGTGATGCAATCAAATGAGTAATGAGTTTTCTCCAGTATGCCCTGTGTCCATTTGTTGATCCTCTGCAGATGACCTTTGACCCCCGGTGCTTTCCTTTCACTATGACAATGATCCTCTCTGAAGCTCAACCACTGAACATCATCCCTGTCTCCTGGTCGCCTCGTCATTACTGTGTCATATATCTTACAGTCGCTTTGAGTTCATAAATCTCAATCTGAAAAAGTCATATATATAAAACAGGAAGTGAAGATGATTTAAAAATAAAGTCGAATCTAAATCAACCCGCTCCGAACATTGATTTTAACGTGTTTATCTCAGAAAGCTTTGAGCAGCTCTGATGAACTTCTCACCTCGGTTTCCCGCCAAATAAACAAATCATCAAAAACCATTTGACTTCAGCGGGGGGGGGGGGTTGATTGATCCACAACCAATTAAATGTTTTATCCAGATCTGCAGCTCTGTAAATCAGACCTGTGACAGGAATTAGGTTCATCGCGTCGCCTCAAACTTCTCATTTTAATCATCCCAGGTCTCCACTTCCCAACAACCATTCTCATCCTGATTTCTCTCATTTTTTAATTAAAACTGCAGCAGTTATTGTGAGTAAATGAATAGCCAGCAGAGAAATTACAAGGACTTCTCCTTGTTGTTGTCGCTGCAGTCGAGGTGTCATTTGTTTTGCTGTCAAAATAAAAAACATTTTCACCACAGCTTCATGAGCAGAATGGCCATTACTTCTCACAGACTGCAGTGTAAATGGTTCGTGTGTGTGTGTGTGTGTGTGTGTGTGTGTGTGTGTTTCCAGCTGGGAAAATCAGACGTTTCAAAAGCAAAGAGCTCAGTGATGAAACAGAAAATTAATAACCTTTGAGGTTTTTTCAACAAATGTTATTTTACATTTATTCTGAGTGATGGATTTCAGGTGTTTTTTGTAAATTCCTCCCTAACAACAACATGTTCAAACCGTTCTCTGCTTCCACGCGTCTTCAGTATTTGTGAACGTCACCTCCTCGTGACCTCGTCCATGTGTCGGGGTCACGGTGGCGGCCTTGACCAGGTCCAAATGAAACACGCTGGATCTGTTGCACTGAAGTCTGTATTTTATCCGTCAAACATGTTTATTTTAATCACACATAAGAGCAAATACTACATTTCTACTTATACAGAGTCTTAGTGACACACTCTGTTTTGTTGTTTACTGTATAAACACATCAGAAACGACGTATACACTAGTGTTTTCTCATGATACGATATCACTCCACTGGCTTCATGAATATTCTATTTTAATAAGTTAATAGGTTGTTGTGCATTCGTCCATTCAGAGGAGAGTTTTCTGCTCGAGTTCACATCTGGTCCATTTAGACGTGAAGTCAGACGACACGGATCACACTAACTCAGTATCACTAAGGACACACACACACACACACACACTGATGTTACGCAAGCAACCTGGTTTTCATCCACAAACACACACAAACACACACACACACACACACACACGAGAGCAAGAAAATAACTCTCCGCCCTGAACGTCGCCACTTACACACAGATAAAGTCGTCCTGCGATGATAAAGCTTATTTAAGCAGAGTCCCCGTGTTAAGATTTCCGCCCCCCCGAGGCACCAATAGCAGCCATTAGAGCCTTTCATCTGAGCCAAAGCTAACACAGTGCGACAGAACCCACGGAGTCACAAACCAGGGGGGGGGGGGGGGGGGGGGGGGGGGGGGGCACCCCGAGGCGACCGGCTCTAAAGAGTCTGTTTACTGCTCACTTAGATAACATCTACTGATCCCGAGTGTGACTGTGTGTTGAAGTGTGTGTGTGTGTGTGTGTGTGTGTGTGTGTGTGTGTGTTGAAGTGTGTGTGTGTGTGTGTGTGTGTGTGTGTGTGTGTGTGTGTGTGTGTGTGTGTGTGTGTGTGTGTGTGTGTGGGAGCAAACCGAGGACATGTTGTGGTGTGTTCATGCGTGAATGCGAGTGCAGGGCAGAACAGTTTTCTATGTCAGAGGTGGGAAGGAGCCGAGCACGTTCGCCAGAGGAGGAGAGACTTTTTTACAATTATCTCAGTTACTCAGAAACTATTCGGACTAAAGCGACCAAACTTTAATATATTAAACTTTCGTCCGTCTGCTAATTATCCAAACTATCTACAGACGACTACATGTGACACGTTGTTCACAATGTTCATTTGAATGGAAGAATTATGACGCAACTGAGCCCACGGTTGCAACATGTTAAAAACACATTTAAATTCAATAATTTACTTTTTCTTTTCGTCACAAAGAGAAAATATGTTGCTTTTTTTACAATATCGTTATTTATTTCTAGGATACTATTACGGTTTCAACACTTTTTATATTTCTCTCAGTTACTCAGAGACTGTTTGAAATAAAGAAACCAAACTTTTCTATATTAAACTTTCATCCGTCTGCTAGTTATTAATACCATGTTAAAGATGATTACAGACGACAAATAAAACGGATTCACTGACTGAGTAAATGAAGTTTGTGTTGAAGTCAGAGTGTATCAGGACTGAGAGTCTGGAAACACAGGTGTGACCGTGTGTGCGTGTGTGTGGGAGGAATGACTCAGTAGCTGTGTGTGTGTGTGTGTGTGTGTGTGTGTTCCTATCTTGTCTCATAGTTAACTCATATTAAATCCACTGTCAGCTAACATGGCAAGATCCTTAAATTTTCCCATTAAGTCATTTAAAACCACATGTCAACATATGCCATCTGCCCCTCACCCACACACCCACACACACACACACACACACACACACACACACACACACACACACACACACACACACACACACAAACACACATACCCAGGGGCAAACTAAACACACTGGCTAAACAGTAAATGCCATTACTGCCACCCCAATAAGCCTGGATAATAAGAGAAAGCAGATGGAGGTTTGCTAGTACAACACACAATGTATGTGTGTGTGTGTGTGTGTGTGTGTGTGTGTGTGTGTGTGTGTGTGTGTGTGATAATAAAATAAATATTTATTCTTAAAAAAGAGCACGTTGTGAATCTTCCAAGATTCTGGGGCCAGAGATTCTTTGTCATGTTTGCATAAGAGCAGCGGGACAGTGAACGCCACACAAACAAGAGGCGCTCGAAAGGAACCAGAAGAAGAAACAAAAAGAAGGAGCAGGAGAAAAGATGGTGAGCAGGTGTCAGAGATAAAAGAAATCTGTTCACACTGGCGTTCTGTGGATGAATAAAAGCATCTTGTTCAGATGAAGTTGCAGCAGCTGAAATGAAAAGAAATTCACAGCGACCAGCGAACGGTTTGAGTCACGTCCTCCCAGCGACGACTGACAGTCAACAACTAAACAAATTGACTTTACTTTTTATGCCCGAGTCAAAACAAAACACTTCTTCAACGTCAAAGACTCCAACTTCCTCACTTTGCAAAGTATGACAGGAAAACGCCGCTGCTGCGGTCAGCACCATGTCTGACTGCAACACAGGAAAATCAGCAAAATCTCAATCAACGAACAGACGGCTCTTCCTACCTCTTCCTAACAATTCTCCAGATACGCAGCGAACGACGTGGAGCGACGAGGGGATGAGCACGTTTAGATCCCTCAGCAAGAATTATTATTATTTTATGATCTGTACACCATCATATTTTATTTATTTTCTCATCAGGCCTATATAGAGGGATGGTAACAGAGAGTGATGCTGATTAACTGTCAGAATAACAGAGCTATCTTCTAGCTAGCAGCTAGCTAGCAGCTAGCTAGCAGCTAGCTAATGCTCAGGTTTAAACTCACAGATCTAAATCTAAAACATGACATAACTACTTTAAAAAGAAAATAATTTAGACAAATAAATGAATCTGAAATCACACACATGAGGCTGGTGTGATGAGCAGGAACTCTCAGTATGTGAGTAACTGAATGTGTCGATAACCAGGTGGGGAAGAGTGAGTGAGTGAGTGAGTGAACGAGTGAAAACAGTTATTGAGTGTGAATGTTCCATTAAATCTCCTCAACTCTGTGTGTGTGTGTGTGTGTGTGTGTGTGTGTGAGTGTGTGTGTGTGTGTGTGGAGGAAGTGTGTTTTTCCTGAAGGGTCTATTGTGACTATCTGCTACATAAATCAATAGGGGACCTGCCTTGTAACCTTTAGTTCTACATGAGAGAATAGAGAGAACAACGTCGCCACCGATTGCTTTCAATGGCTGTTACACACACACACACACACACACACACACACACACATACACACACACACACACACACACACACACACACACACACAAGCTTCCTGACCACAAACACACAACAATCACACAAAAACACTAACGCCTGTACGTGTGTCTACACTCAACTGAATCAATCAGATTGGACAGAGAGGTAACTACAAAGGGAAGTAAGAGATTGGAATGCATAGGACACACACTCACACACACACACACACACACAGAAACACATGAACACATGAACACACTCTTGCCGTCACCCACACACACCTGCCTTCAGTGTGAGGTGATGGGTTGCAGCGAGCAGTCGCAGTAAAGAGAAGAAGTTGACAAAGCAGACAGAGGAGAAGACCTTGCATTACACACACACACACACACACACACACACACACACACACACACACACACACACACACACACCACACACACACACACACACACACACACACAGACAAAGCTGAATCGATTGATGTGCTCCCTCAAGTTGCTATAATTGTATTCCACTTCCCAAAACACACTTTAACCTCACACAAACCAAACACACATTTAAGTTCATACTGTACGTGCAAAACACATGTACACACACTCTCAAATCAAGTTAACCCTGTCCTTTGACCTTTGACCTTTGACTGGGAGCCAAAGTCCAGGTCCTGGACCGGTCAGCTGGCTGCTGGGGTCAAAAAGTTCCTCCAGACATGTTTTAAAGTCTCTCTTTTCACACATAAAAAGTGACAAAAACTGGGTCTGAAGCTCATCTCCTCTGACTTCCTGGTTGATAAACCTGGATCAGGACTTAAGCCCCGCCCACCACCTGCTGGCTCCAGGTGGACAGGTGAGTATGAGACCAGAACCAGAGACTAGCAGAAAGATCAGAACCGTTAGCTTATTAGCATCTTTTATTTGTTTATGCTGTTTGTTAGCTTGTAGCTGGCAGTGGCTGACACAGTGTTAGCGGTTGTGCTAATGCTAACGCTCTCTCTCTGTACTGACAAGGTTTCAGGTGTATTTAGCCCCGCCCCCCGTCCCCACAAGCTGTCAGGATTGGTTCCTTCAGTTTGTGACGTATGAAACCCTGAATCTGTGTTTATGAAGCTGTGATCGGTTCACTGCAGTTCAAGGTGGAACCACTTCATTATTTCACTCATCATTTGTCTTGTATTATATTAAAAACATCATAGGTCAACACTGGATTTCCATCAGAGGGAAATCTGTCTGGTGCAAAATTACCTTGAAAAAAAGGCGTGAATTTTCAGATCAAGTCAAGAGAACGTGGAGAAAAACTTATGTTTGTCATAGTGACAGTCCTGCTCATGACCTGGTCTGATATTTCACATGTATCTCAAGTACACTGCAGAATCTAATCAGCAGCTTTAACTTCTCTAATGTGGCCGAATAAAGAATAAATAAACGCTGCTGAGTTTCACCGAGCGACAGTGAAGTGAACACCGTGAGTCTGTGGTTTACAGCTCGGCTCCGTTCTCACTGTCAGATGTGGCCACACGTGTGAAAGTGGCGTAACAGACTGTCAAACTTTTCTAAAAGTGTTAGAGATGGTCTGAGTCACAACATGACTCATCTGAAACACACACACACACACACACACACACACACACACACATACCGACACACACACACACACACACACACACACACACACAGAGAGGGAGCCAGTGACATTCAAACTCTCCCTTTGTTGCAAACCCTCTAAAAAACTCAAACCTACCCTTCTTTCTTTCTCTGCCTCACACACACACACACACACACACACACACACACACACACACACACACACACACACACACACACACACACACACACAGCGGTTGGTTTTGTGACGTCCCTGATGAGGTCCTGTCACCATTAGCATGCTAATCCTGCTCAGGATTACGCTGCTGTCTGAGCAGAGAGCTCTGTATTAATAAGCAGTTCCACCTCCGTCTTGCTCTCTATTACACTCGCACTCACACACACACACACACACACACACACACACACACTCCTCGACTCCCTGAGCTTGCCTATAAATTTCTCAGATCTTATGTCTTGTCAAGTTTCTGTAGTTTAAATCAAATTTAAATCAAAAGGGAGGTCCTGTTGGGCAGAACTGTCAAAAAGAAGCCAAATTGAAGACACACACACACTTGTACACACACACACGTACACACACACACACACACACACACACACACACAACTCTTACACAAACAGACATTATGTTGAGGTTTTAACTGAAAACTCACTGACATTAAACTGTATGTTTTCTCCAGTTTGTTCCTTTGTTTTGCTTCCTGTGCCTCGTATCTACTGACTGTACAGAGTGAGATCAGCACCACTCAGTGTGATCCACACACACACACACACACACACACACACACACACGGGGGAGGAGGTTTAATCTCAATACTCTCATTAACACCCTGAGAAGTGTTGGTTTGGATCCCACACACACAGACACACACACACACACACACACACACACACACACAACACACACACACACACTCTCACAGAGACAAAGAGATATTCTGAATCATCGCAGCAGCAGCACTTTAACAGATACTACTACTGCTGCTCATAATGAACAGTCATTGTTATTATAATCATCACCTCCATCATCCTCTTATATAACACGCTGCAGAGTTTCCATAGAAGGCAAACAGTCACATATTCATACACACATGTTTCCATGTGTGTGTGTGTGTGTGTGATTCAGAATCAGAATTAGAAACTGGTTTATTGCCACGTAGGTTTTCAACACACACGCAGTTTTGCTTTGGTGGTTTTTATTTAGTTAGTTAGCTTAGTTAGCTAGTTAGCTAATCTACGTCTGCATTGTGTAAAATTATCGAAACAGTACAATAAAGGGGAGCTGACCGAACTGAACGAGCAGCAGAAGAGCCACGCCCCCTCCCCCGTCAGTCCACTGACATCACTTCTGTAGTTTAAAGCTCCTCCAGTGTAAAGGTCTCTGTCCATGTGTAGTGTGATTATAGATCAGCTCTAGCTTCTATATTAATACTGTGAAAGTCTCAAAGCCTCAGTCCACAGAGAAATGCACACAGCCTGTATTCAGAAACTGAGCCTTAAAACCAGCCGTCAGGACTTCTGGAACTTTGTGATGTCACAACAAAGCAGTCACCAAGCCCCGCCCACCTGGACCCACCATCCAAACCTTGCAGGATTTGGTTTCTCTGAGTGTTTTTACCTGAAATCTGCTTTATTTTTATTGGACCGCTCAGAAATCAGAAGAGAAGCTCAGAGCCTCGAACAGCTTTTTGAATCTGTGATGGTCTTCATCTCAAACTGGTCCTCACAAGGACAGATTTACACACACACACACACACACACACTCGCTCTTTCTCTGTGGTGCTCATTAAGAGAAGCAGCAGGTCCAGACCTCCTCCTGCCCCCCCCCCCACCCTCCTCTCCTCTCAGCCTCACCTGTTCACTCACCTCTGTCACTCTCCCTCCTTCATTTCTTCTTCTCTCTTTAATCTTTCTCTTTAGATTCTCCTTGTTGCTTCTCTCCACCAATCTTCCCTCTCTCCTCTGCTCTTCTGTTTTTCTTGCCCTTCTCACCCTTTCTTCTTTCTATCCCTCTTCCTTTCTATCTCGTCCTTTTATTCTCTCTCTTTTCACCTTCTCTCATCCTTCTTCACCTCTCTTAGCCTTGCTCCTCTTTTCGCTCTATTATTTCTGTTTTTTCACTTCTCAGCTCCAACTCACTGCACTGACACGAAACATGAACTTCTGCTGTCAGACTATAAAAACTGATAAAGGAAGATGAGCTCAAACTTTCCTTTTGCTCCCTTCTTTCTCATATTCTTTTTTTTACTAATCCTAAATCTTTCCAGGTGTTTGGTCCAGGATCTGGTGCATCCAGGTCCCAGATCTGAGGAGGGTTTCTAACACAACAGGACACAGATTTGAATTCACGTCTTCTGGATTCACTTGCTGAGACAAGAAGGAATCAGATCGAGTCAGCGGCAAGTTTTCTTCAGTTTGAGTTAAGGTTTCCTTTTCTCCTTATCTTGGTGTTATTCTTAAGGAATCACTTAACCCGTTGCACAAAAGACCTTAGCAACCAAACTAAGGAACAAACTAAAGGTACCTCTGACTCCATCTTAACTGCGATATGACCAAGTTTATTGTGATAAATCAAGCAAATAACCTCATGAAGAAGAGTGGGAGAACGTAATGGACAACGTTACTGAGGAGGAACTGATGTCACGTCACAGATTTGACCGGATCAATCCACTGTCCTGCAGCTGAGCTCGTCCAGCTCCTTCGTAATTAATGGTTGCTCTACAGTTTCAGGCAACAGGGGCCAGCTGACCGCCCTGAGGTTTTCTCTTCCTAAACTTCAAGAATCACTTAAAGTCAGTGAAGTTGTTAGCGACCAAAGAAGTTCCCGTCAAAACCACAGGAGGAGGAGAAAGCGGCTTCTTTGATGTCAGCGGCTTCCCAAAAAGTGACGACGGGTCTCACAGGTGCCAATGGCAGCAAATCAACGGTCTCCATGGAAACAGGAGAATTTTACTACTGTAAAATGTCTTTCATTGCTGTAAATTACCTGAATTTTTTATCTTTTTAAAACTAAGGAAACATTTTAAGAGAACTCCCTTAGCTAAGGAGAAATTAAACCTTAATCACACTTAAGAAAAAGCAGGATTTTTGTGCAGGACTTGCCTTGCCGCCTGCATCCAGGCAGACGTTTGAATCATGTGACCTGTGCTGCTGTTGTTTGATGATGAACATATTTGAGGTTGAAATGGAAGTCTTCTTTCCTTGACCTCTCTCTTCTCCCTCCTCCTCCTTTATTCCTCACCTCTCTCTCTCTCTCTCTCTCTTTTCTCTGGCAGCTGAAAGGAGTCTCACTTGACCTTGAGATTCAGCTGAATACCCCCGACCTCTGACCTCTCGCAATTCAGTTGGAGAACAATGTCCGAGCCTTTCCTTCTTCGTTGACCGGCCTGTGTCTGAGTACCTGCCACGCCACAGCTGGCAGTGCCGTATGAACACGTCTTTATTACATCTGGGTTAATTATTGAGCCGATCAATGAGCATTTATAATTCATTCAGCGGTTTTAGATTTCACACAGAGAGACACTGGGAGAGAGACGGAGGAAGGAAAGCAGCGCTGAGAGCGGCCATACTTTAGTCTGACATGAAGACCAGTCAGGGCTGTAAACAGCAGCTGTTAGTGAGAATTAATCACACACACACACACACACACACACACACACACACACACACACACACACACACACACACACACACACACACACACACACACACACAGCGTGTCTACACATCAGTGATCGGTGAGGGGTTAATCCCGGCTACATTTAAAAACTTTTTTCCTGCTTGGCCTCCGCTCCGCAGCGAGCCGACGGTTTCACACCGAGACGCTTACCTGCGCCTCGGACCTGACGCCAGCTGAACGGCAGAACTACAACTCTGACTCCATCTTTGATGACTCGTCCTGAATGCCAGGAAGAGTCAGACATGAGTATGTGTGTCGATTTGTGTCACTGAAGTTTAGGAGACGTGACCGGAGGTGGTCCAGACATGTACGAGGTTTAGACCTGGTCTCGTTTTAACACGTAGTTTCGTCTACGAACAGAAAAAGTTAAATATCTCCATAACAACTGAACTGTGATTGAGATTCAGACGTTTTTCAGTTTTAATATTTCAGTGTGGATGTAAAATGTTTTCATGCAAACGGGAAAAAAGTTCAGCACAGCCTGAACAGTAAGACATGTTTGTGTGTGTGTGTGTGTGTGTGTGTGTGTGTGTGTAGTGTTATAAAGCATATGTGTGCACAGACACACTTGGGAATAAGTGCAAGTAGTGCTTATTTATCACCCACTGAATTCCCAGAGCTGAGGAAGAGGAGTGTGTTTACTGCCAAAAGCAGCTCTCTCTCTCTCTCTCTCTCTCTCTCTGTCTGTCTGTCTCTCTCACACACACACACACACACACACAGACACACACACGAGCACATATGCACTTATGTTACATGAAACACTGTGTGTACCGGCACACGAGGCCCAGAGCATGCACTTACATATGTGTGTGTGTGTGTGTGTGTGTGTGTGTGTGTGTCATGTACAAACTCTCTTTACAGCCCTGAGCGTCTGTTTCTCTCGCAGTAATCAGAAGTGAGCAGCAGTGAAAATGCAGGACGT
This sequence comes from Seriola aureovittata, assembly GCF_021018895.1. Classification (NCBI taxonomy): domain Eukaryota; kingdom Metazoa; phylum Chordata; class Actinopteri; order Carangiformes; family Carangidae; genus Seriola; species Seriola aureovittata. Next base: position 30,348,114 of record NC_079365.1, on the reverse strand, counting down.
GCAGTCTACAGTAGCTAATCATCTTGTTCTGACAAATTTTATGAGTTTTCTGTTTTTTACGAGGCCGGAGGAAACGTTCGTCACTTCACAGCAGCTCAGGATTTAAAAAAAGGCACTTGTTTTATTTTATGGTAATTATTTACTGACGATATTAAAGAGAGAAACAAAGAGAGAGAGGAAGAGCTGAGCTAATCAGCTCGTTAATCAACATGAATCTTCCCACCCGTGAATTTGAAAATAACGTCTCTAAATGTGACATTTTAACATCCGTGAGTTACTGTCACATTTAGAGACGTTTATATTGTTATTGTCACAGAGACACATGCACTTCTCATTATTCATTCATTTTATCACAGCCACTATCTGACGCCGAGGGCTCCGTCTCACTCCTGTGTCTTTGTTCGTTTTCCCCTCCGGCGCCCTCGCCGTTTCAGTGACAAGAGACACACGTGTTCATCTGAGCGCCCATCGGCCATGTTGGTGTCAATATGAGGCGTCGACCGCGCCGTTACCCCGAGGTTATCGAGGTAACTTCAGGTTTAACTCTGAGTTTTCAGTCCTGCGACGGTTCACTTCAGAGGATCAGATCGAAACCTGTCAACAGCCAAACTACTGACCAATCAGGTACCTGGAAAAACTAGTCGTCACTCCTACAGGATCCCGATTCCACCGTTAAAATAGAAAAAGTGGATAAATATAGAGCCCGTACTGTTTTATTTATTTATTTATTGTTTAGAATAAACTGCAAAATTAATACATTTCTATTCTGCATAACAGAAATTAGATTATTTGTAATTCCAACAAAGACCGAACACGAGCCTCGATGGAACAAGGTCCGTCCCAGGACACGTCCCACGTCTACTTCACTCACAACAAAGTAAAAGCTTCCATTACTGCAGCTGGACTGAAATTAGTTTTAAACAACGACCTGAACACACACACACACAAAGACTCGAGAGACACACACACACAAGATGAAACCGTGAAGTTCTCGCAGCACACACACTTGCCCTGCTAACACGCTGCACAGATGCTCGACATAATTTCCCTTCGAGCTAAAGTCGGTTTAATCCTGTTAATATTCATAACGGGGATGTGTAGGTTGAAGTGGCCCTTCACTCTGCACCTCCAGCAGCCTTAATGTTTGATTCAAATTAGGTTCAGCGGTGAAACCTCCTCTCAGCGCCGCTTCAGGCCTCCAACACGACTAAACATTTGGCCTGGACTCCAGACTGTGAACGCAGCTGACACGTCGGCGGACGGAGGTTATTCAGGTCGCGTTTCGCTCGGTCAGGTCTTTCTCCTCCAGTTCTGATCTGATCTGCATCGACTGATGCCGTGTTTTGACCGGTTTTGAACTAGGTCGATGTTGAAGCGTCGATATGATGCATTCAGGCTCTCCTCATTTGCATAAAGGAGGGGTCAAGGCTGCTTTATGCAAATCAGGCGGGTGGCGAGCGGCGGGCGGTGCGAGCAGCTGCCTGCAGACGCTCACAAAAGCAGGTTCTGAACTGTGTGATGATGACTCAACATATGCGTGCTGCATTTGTATGCTCTGAATATTTTCATCAGCAGAAGTTGGTGAACTTTTTATTCCTCCGCGCTGACGACGGCTAGAGCGGCAGCCATGTTGTTTTCAGGTTGTCTATCCATCTCATTCTCGTGGACACGATATCTCAGTAACGCCTCGACGGAACTTCCTTAAATTTGGCGCAAACATTCGCTAGGACGCAAGGATGAAGTGGTTAGATTTTGGGGGTCAAAGGTCAAAGATCAAGGTAATGGTGACCTCACAAAACATGATGTTGGCCTTGTGAACACAATATCTCCAGAGCTCAAATTTGGAAACAAACATTCACTCGGACTCAAGGACGAACTGATTAGATTTTGGTGGCCAAAAGGTCAAAGGTCAAGGTCACAGTGACCTGACAAAACACTTTTTAGCCATAACTCAAGACTTCTCACATCAATTATGACAAAATTTCACACGAAAGTTTCACATTTTCTCTGACTCTGGATGAACAGAGATGTGACCTGGAACTAGTCTGAGTGGCGAAGGGATACGACCACGAGGAGGTGTTTCTAGTTAAAGCAGTGTTTTTACAGAGACGAGGAAGCAGCTGTTGTATTGGTTGGACTTGACCCGCTGACGCACTCGTTAACAGGTCACCAGTTAGTATCAGCTGTATTAGTTTCATTAGGTGATAACCTGCAGGTTTAACCAGTTTAATCCTGACCTCGGCTTTCATCAAAAACAGATTAGCTCCACTCATTGATATGCAAGATAGGTCTCTGTGAACCACTGACTGCCACACACACACACACACACACACACACACACACATATTGATTACCTATCTTGCTCTCTCTCTCCTCAGAGTCGACCGAAACAGTTATAGACAAAATTTATGCTTTCTCCCTCCATGACGAAGATGGATCACCGGCGGGGACTTTATGGGTGGAATGAGCCAAGCTTCTTCTTCTCAAGCTACAAATAGATAGTGTGTGTGTGTGTGTGTGTGGTGTGTGTGTGTGTGTGTGTTATAGAAAGCCACGGAGTAGACAACACAAAAACTACAAGGTGCCGCTCTGACTGAAGTACATGTAGAGGGAAACGCAGTTACCTGTGCATCTGTGTGTTTATTTGTTTGAATGTCAGTGTGTGTGTGTGTGAGAGTGTGTGTGTGTGAGAGAGTGTGTGTGTGTGTGTGTGTGTGTGTGTGTGTCTTTATACAACCTGAGGTCATATTGTTAAAACCAGGTCAGCCTTTCGACCTGACCGGAGAGCAAGGACAGGCATACCCAAGGGCTCCTCTATCTGTGTGTGTGTGTGTGTGTGTGTGTGTGTGTGTGTGTGTGTGTGTGTGTGTGTGTGTGTGTGTGTGTGTGTGTGTGTGTGTATGTGTTTATAGCTTTGGACAGGTGCATAACCCTCCAACACACATCTACCACTCTGTCTTTCATCATTGTCCTGATTTTATATATATATATATATATATGTGTGTGTGTGTGTGTGTGTGTGTGTGTGTGTGTGTGTGTGTGTGTGTTCTCCCCAGAGCCTGCCATTGGCCTATTTCAGACTGAAATGTTAAACTGTAATGTATTTCCACCCCCTCTATGACTCCAGCTGACCCGTCACTGACCTTGGTCCGACAAAACAACCTCCACCTCAAGGCGCCTTCCACTCAAAATCTAATTTCACAGCAGAGACAGACTGAGAGCACGAGGGACGTGACATCTGTCAAGTCTGTGTGTGTGTGTTCTCCCGTAGACAGCATCAGAAAGGTACAGCAACACATAGGTGTGTTATTATCAGCGGGGAAACATCAGCCTCCAGAGTTAAACTTACACTGCGATGGTTACGGACTTGTTATTTTTCCGCCCCAAAACACTGACTCAAACTTAAGGAAAGGTCAGGTTCTGGGTTTATATAACTATTTCATTAAGGTCAAGTTACAATAAGGTCAGAGAACAATCATGATTATGGTGAAAGGTCCCATAATTTACTATTTTCCTGTGTTCATCCATAAGAAGATAATAATAATAATATAATAATAATAAACTTTATTTGTATGGCGCTTTTCATACAAGAAAGAAATAACATGCACCAAGTTCATCGCATGAAAACACATAAAACGAACGTGGAAACATGTGAAAAACATTAAAAACATGACTGTAAAATGTTGTATAATATTGTAAAATGTTGTATGTTATGATTAGGCGCAGTAGAAATACAATTTAATTTAACTGAGTGTGCTTCCTTTAGGCATTAGCATCATGTGGCACCAGATAAATGTCCATCGTTACGCAGATGACACCCAGCTGTATTTATCTATGAAGCCAGGTGAGACTAATCAGGTGATCAAACCTCAGGCATGTCTTATACACACTGAGGTTATTGCACTTGGACCTAAACTCTTACTTATCTGATAATATAGTTCCTCTGGATGACATTACCTGGGCCTCCAGCGCCACAGTCAGAAACACCTCGTTTACTTCTCACAAGTGTCTACGTTCATAGTATTAATATAGAACTCGAACCTGCTTTATAAGCAAAGAATATATGAAAATCTCACTTTATATAATATGGGACCTTTAAAGAAACCAACATGGCGGCCGCCCGTGTCAAAGTTTTGTTCTGTGTGTGTTTGTCTTGTGTCAGGACAGAAGCTTCAGTCTCTCTCTCTCTCTGCTCCAGTCCATAGATCTAACGTTAGCTCGGAGAAATACGAGACAAGATGGGGCCATAATATTGACAAGCTGGCGTGTGTGTGTGTGTGTGTGTGTGGTGTGTGTGTGTGTGTGTGTGTGTGTGTGTGTGTGTGTTCATCTATAATGCAGGCCAGTAGCCAGAATGAAGACTGTGATTAATGAGCCGCCTGAGCAGAGATGCTAATCTCTCATAGCTGCACACTCCTAACAAGACCTCTGTGTGTGTGTGTGTGTGTGTGTGTGTGTGTGTGTGTGTGTGTGTGTGTGTGTGTGACCTGACTTGTTAGATAAAGCATTTAGACGCATCGTTTCCTCTTTCTGGACGAGATGTCAGAGAAACTAATGAAGTGAATTACAGGTAAAATCTAATAAGAGCAGGTCTGAACGTGTGTGTGATTCTGAGCTACGACTCATTTTAGTTTTTTGTTTTTATATTTGTATCTGATTGTGTGTGTGTGTGTGTGTGTGTGTGTGTGTGTGTGTGTGTGTGTAGTGGTGGGGGTGTGTGGACCAAAATGACTGACAGCTGGTCTGGACCGGGGTAGTCGGGTGAGACGAAGCTTCAACACAGCCCAGTAGACACAGTCTCACACACACTCACACAAAAACACTCACAACAGGCTCTAAACACATGAACACAGCATCACTTTCTCCCCCCGCACACACACACACACACACACACACACACACACACACACACACACACACACACACAAATACATACACACACACCACACACACACACAAATACACACACACACACCGCAGGGACCTCGCCTCACCTCAACTTGTCTCCCTCTGACAGCTTTCAACAGTGGTCAACACACACACACACACACACACACACACACACACACACACGCCAAGCGCACTAACACACCACACTGAACTCTTGACAGATACATCCTCCCACTCTCCTCCCTGTCACAGCGCTGCCTCACTACCTATGCATGGACACACACACACACACACACACACACACACACACACACACACACACACACACACACACACTGAAGGACAGCTTGGCTCTTGGTCAGGTCAGTGGTTTGTGCTACAGAAACACCTTAACCTGTAAGATCCAGGGGTCTCTCTCTCTGTCTCTCCCTCTCTTTCTTTCCCTCTCTCTCTCTCTCCCTCTCTCTTTCTCTCCCTCTCTCTCTCTCTCTTTCTCCCCCCCCCCCCCCCTGCACAAACACTGACCTCATTCTCACAAATTCCAGAGTTTCCTCATGTTATTTCCACAGCCCGTCACGTATTAATGACGAGCAGCTTTCTAGTTTTATCGAGGGGTTGAATCTAGGACTCGGTGCGGTGACTCTCCGAGTCCCTGGACTCACAGTCTGTTCAAACACCGAGCGGCTGCTGAATACTGTGGATCCTGACGTGTGGGGCGAGTGAGTAAAAGAGGGGGGGGGGGTTTTGTTATTGAGTGTTAAGGTGCGGATATCGTCCAAAAATGGAGGTACATGCAGCTGTGGTTGTCACATTTACTTCCTGCGTAGCTGCTGCAGCTCTCTCTCTCTCTCTCTCTCTCTCTACATACAGTTTGCAGGCAGCTTAAATGTTGGATTTCTTTTCATTAGTAATGAAATTAAGAAAACGTCATTAAAATGTCACTGTCTTCACATTCAGCTGCTACAATGGTTAAAAAATACTTATGATATTTATATTTTTTTCATGTTGGTATCAGATTCAGATTCAGCCGAGACACTGACACTGTAGTTAAAGGAGTCAGTCTGATGTCATGTTGCTGGTATGATGTCACTACACCCCAGTGTGTCCGGTCTAACCCGTTAACACAGGCGCTAAACATCATTACATCATCAGATTTTGTTGAAATTTGTCTTTTATCATAAATTCTGTTCTCACATAAACTTTAGAAAACATTTTAACACATGCACGGACAGGAACAGAAATAGAGAGACGAATTTAAATCTCAACATCCAACATAACTGGTCAGATTGGACACTGCAGCAGCGGAAAGCATTTCCCTCTTCGCATCTATTATAAACGGCGCATCTCAAGCGTCGGCCCGTGAACTTTCACACCGTGGACACACACGTGTTCGAGCTCAGCAAACAGAGAGGAAGCCGGCGAGAGGATAAACTTTGAAAAACATGATCCGTGTGAATGAGTAGGCGGCCATGTTGCAGCTCCTCATCCGGCTCGACTAAAACATCCGCGCCCGACACAAAGTCGTATCAGACGACTCCCCAGGATTCACCATCAGCACATGAACTCTACAGTTCTCCTTCCTTTGCCTGAAGCAGCCTAGGAAGCAGATCAGGGGCCAAGCTGCTGCAGAAATCACAAACTGCACCACTCCTCCACATCATCTATTCTTACTAGCTCTCTTCTTCGGTGGTTTATCATCTTATCTAATCCTACAACAATCACCCCCCCCCCCCCAGAGGCATCATTTAAGTTTTATGTGATTGTGTCTCGTGGCAGCGCTGACCTTCAGCCCTGCAGCAGCTCCATCAGCCGCTTTAATTGTTGATCAAATCGTGTTTGTTCACTTTGCTGCGTCCTTTACATCCGCAGCATCAAAATATGCAACTTCCCCCGCAGGGTGCGTTCAAGTTCCACGTTATGTGATGTGATCTGAAGTGACAGCCGACCCTGCTGGGTGAAATCCAAACAACAAAATTTCAGATCATCTTCGTCCAAACGTCCAGATTCGAGACAACACTGGTTTCCTTTTTTAACAAAGAGCTTTTAAATATTTCACACGTGATTGATTTTAATGAGATTCTGCCGTTTTTGGAACCAAGCAAAAGAAAAGACTTTTCAATCGATTGGAAACACATCAAATGGAGAAAATAAAAATGGACCGTGGAGCTTTTAAAGATAAAAAAAAAAAAGAAAACAAAATGACCTTCTTTCAGCTTGAGATTTTAAAGCTCCAATTTCTGTAAGAGGGATAAAAGATTTTTTGGGAAAATGGATAAGTAGACAGCTGTAATTTGATTGGGAGGCTAATCAAAGGCTGCGTTCTCCGCCGCACATCACTGACAGAAAAGCCACCGAAGCCTTGAAAACGCTTGAAAAGTAGCCTCTCGTTTAGAGTTTGAAAAGGGGGCAGGAGGATGACGAAGCTTTCAACTCACTCAATCCACCACCCCCACACATAAACACACACACACACACACACACACACACACACACACACATAAACACACAAACACACACAACTTTTCATCAAAGGGCTCAGAGGAAGTGTGAAAGAATTTGAGGTGCAATTAAGCTTTGCAAATTGAATTGTGTTTACCAATTAACTAATTAAGATGATTTGATACGTGAATGTTGAAAACGAGGCTTCAACTTCTCTGAAAAACTAGTTTTGTATTTTATTGATGTTGATCAAAGGTATCACACACACACACACACACACACACACACACACACACAAACTCCACTTCCTATTTTAGAGCCTTTAGGTCACTGACTTGGAATAAGGATGGGGTTCAGTGCATGCATGCGTGTGTGTGTGTTGTGTGTGTGTGTGTGTTGTGTGTGTGTGTGTGTGTGTGTGTGTGTGTGTGTGCATGTGTGTGTGCGCATGTCAGGAGGTTTTTAGCCTCATTAAATAATCACCTCCCAAGGCTACGGACTAGCGTGGCGGCTTCCCTGGCAGCTGTTTTCACAGTCATTAGCTGCTTGGCATCCAACCATGCTAACATGCTAACAACATGGTGTCGATAGGATTTCTGTCTGCTAGCTTCTCTGCACAGCAGTCTGACAGGTCTATTTAATTGGAAACTGTTGTAATCTATCATCAATAGTTTTAATAGTGTATTTCTGACTTTCTGTATCACCGTTTTAGCATTAGCATTGTTTTGTTGTACAGGTTGTGTTTCCTCTGTTTTTGTAGCATCATGCTAGAATGCTAGCTAAAGCCTTGATTCTCAGCGGTCAGTAAAACAGTATGAACTACAACAAATAGATCAATAAATAAAGAATGCTATGTAATGCTACGCACTGATTCCTTCACCAGGTTTGTGCAGCACAACATCACGGCTCGATTCCCAGCTTCACTTCCTTGTTTTTCCTCTTTAACAAACAACAGTGACAACAGAAAGACGCCAGATTAAAGATGTTTTCTCTCCTCTTCACACTCCGAGCATCCGGAGGACAATTAACACGAACAACGCTCGGTTTAACAGCGTCACCTTCTCGTGGTTTTGTGTTCACTGAGCTGACACGTCTCTGCTGCTGCGGCACCGACCCTTGATCTGCTTTTTACCACAGAGTCATAATTAAGGTCTTTCTTTCTCGTCCTCTCCTTCTTCTTCTTCTTCTTATTTACTGTGAGAATTCAGTTACATGTTAACTACTGTTATTGTTCTTTAGCTTCTAGTTGTGCCTTCTCTTTATTTGTGTTTGTCGGTTTTCACTCTCTCGTTCGTTCTTCTCCTCTTTTTTTTTTTTAAAACTTCCTGAATCCATCTCTTTCCTTTCTGCTCACGCCATTCTTCTGTCCTTTCAACCGTTTTCCCTCCAATCTCAGCTTCTCTTTGTGCACCTTTCTCATTTCCTTTCTCTTTATTCTTATTATTCCTTTTTCTCTTTTTGCTCCAGCTACAAAAAAAAAATAAAAAAGCCTAAACTGAGTGAAACTCCTCAGAGTACTGTAACTGACAGAAAGCCTGCCCATGCAGAACAGTCTTATGCTTTTCCATATATTGCACTTTTAGGTTTGAAAAAAGAAAGAAAAAGAAAAAACGAATGAAAACTTTACTCTGCCCTTCAAGGGAGAAAATAATCTATTTGACTGAGAATGAATAGTCTGCTCATGATTGCACAGGGACTGATTGAAAACACTCACCACATTCTCTCTGGCATACCAAACGGTCCCGGCATTTACATTAACTCCAGGCATCGCCTTCCATTTGTGGATGTACTGGCGGATACAGTACAGTACAAAGCAAGATATATGGGCCGCACTGTGCCGCATGACATTAACATCTAATACGAGGCGGATGATGGAAGTTGTGCTGCACAATAAATCACAGTCAGGCTGTAAATGAAAATTTTTCCCTCCTCTTCATTGACTTTTATTTAAAAACACACAAAGACTGAAGGGGAAATATAACAGCTCTCCACATTTCAATACCTCGTTCCATTCGTCCTGATTTCAGGTATATGATCAACTCTGATCGACAACTAACAGCAGAGACTGGGTCATGTGACCTCTGAAGGAAAACAAAGATCCAACATGGAGGAATCTTCAATCAGCCAGTTCTATACAGGTTTATATGTGTAATACACAAATGGAAGTAATGCGAGTACGGCTTCATTAGGCTTGGGATGATATTTGATAATATCGAATATGGTGGGATATAATATCAAATATAGCAGGAAATATATCGAATATATGGTGAGAAATATATTATATGTGATATTATCAAAAAAGTGAATATCATGATATTTGCTATTCAATAATGTATATATTCAAAAATATCAAAAATCATGATATTTCCCGCCAAATGCGATATTTTATCATAAAATATATATTTTTATTTATTTAAATTTTTCATATAATTACATATTATAAAAAACAACTGAAACATAAAATATAATTATATAATTATATTATAAAAACAGCTAAAATATAAAATATAATATAATATATATATATATTATGAAAAATACATGAAACATGAAACATAAAATATAATAATATAAATAGTTATTATTTAAAAAAATAAGTAAAAAATAAAATACAATAATATAATTATAACCCCCATGCGATAAAATCAAATATCACCATATTTGGGCTTGAATTCTCCGTTGGCATGGTAACCTTGTGACTGTTTTACCTCAAATTTCAACTTATTGGTTTGATTTAACCTTCAATAAACCAAATATTTATCCATCTGTAACCAAAAGAAAGTTCCTTAAAATGTCACAGAGAAGCAGATAAATATCATATATGTCATATATGAATATATTTTTTATAATTCAATGACAAATGTGACCTGGCTTTTTTTCCACCCTGCACACACGCACACACACACACACACAACACACACACACCTGGACCCAGCAGTCACCCATCAGCACACTGCCAGGTGCAAACACACAGCAGTGCACTGATGTCTCACACCCACAGACACACACATGAAAGTAGCTCGATAATAACAGCTGAAGGATTGCAGTTGCAAGTACCACCTGCACGCTGAATATAAAGAAGCCTTTTTTTGCCGTTTAGCACTCGAGAACACACACACACACACACACACACACACACACACACACACACACACACACATTACCATGCAATCAGCATTTTTTTTTACTACCTATAATCATGGCCAAGCACAGATGGGTGTTATCAAATTACACAGTATGGTGATTCAGTGTGTGTGTGTGTGTGTGTGAGTGTGTGTGTGTGTGTGTGTGTGTGTGTGTGTGTGTGTGTGTGTGCAGGGTGGACACTTGAAAGACAGAGAGAGAGGAAAGGTGAAAGAGTCAAGATGGTTTCACGTCGTTTGTTAATAGAAATAAAAAGTTGATTCAGTAGCTAAGAGCTTGATTTTACGGCTCTTTCTTTTCTTTCCTTTTCTTCCTCTTCTCACTTTCATTATGTGACACTTTTTTTTTATCAATAAAGCTTTATATTTAACATTTCTATCTCACTCCCCTCCTCATCATCTTACATCCTCCCTGTTTTTTGTCTTTAAATTCTCTTTGTTCTCTCTGTTTTCTTCTCTTCATCCTTCACTTTCATTTTCTCTTCATTCCCTCCGTTGCTTTATCTCCCTACGTCGACCTTCCCCCTCTCAAATTCTACGCCGTTGTTGTTCTCATCTTTTTCAGCTGGAGAGGAGCTGATGATAAAATAAAGTGAGGGAGGGAATAATCCTGTGGGAGAGAGCGAGAGGAGGGGAGGAGAGGAAGAAGAAGAAAAGGACAAAAAGGAGAAGAAATGGAAGCAGGGAGAGGGGGGCAGCGAGGGAGCGATCAATAAGTCAGGTCTGGTTTATCAGTCAGTATTAATGGGAATTAACCTTTGACCTGCGCTCGCAATGACACGCTCAGGAACACAAACACGCCGCGAGTCCTCTAATTGCAAATGTCATGTAACTGCAAGGTGCTATCGATACCAGCGCATTACTAACTGTGGACCTGTGTGTGTGTGTGTGTGTGTATGTGTGTGTGTGTGTGTGTCTGTGTGTGTGTGTGTGTGTGTGTGTGTCCTTGTATTGCTATCATTCTGGGGGCCAGACTCAGTCTACAGACCTTTCTGATGTTTGGTTAGTGAGTGAGTTTAGTTTCATGGTTTGAGATCAGGTTCAGTTCAGGTTAAAGTTGAGTTTAGTTTAAATCTTAGGATTCTGGGGAAAACTTTGGTTTCCTTTAGTCAGGGACCGTTACCTTGAGTTCAGACTGACAGACGAAACAAAAACAACACAAGCAGCAACACAGTTCAAAGTGGACTGAGCTTCACAAGGTGTTCTTTTTCAATTTCAAATTAGACTCCAATTAATGTTTTTGACTGGGCTGCAAATGTCTGGATGCAGGTTGAGTCTCAAATCAGTTGCCTGGTTATCAAACCTCAGTACTTTTTTTGATTACTGATTTAAATGCATCAATAGTGCAATGAATGCCAGATTTCTTTATTAGATGTTTATTAAAGCTCCATATTTTCTTCTTCTTCTGTGTTTTACTTGAAGTGTTGATCCATAATAAGATATTTCTGTGGTTCATCTCAGTGTAGTTTTACATCTCCTCTCTCTGGCTTCTCTCTGCAGCTCTAGTAACAACAGGTCGGTGAGCCAATCAGAAGAGAGGAGGCTCTGAGCCTCTCTGCTGATTGGCTGACTGTTTTCTGACTGATCCAATAAAAATATAGCAGATTTCAGGTAAAAACACTCAGAGAAACCAAATCCTGCAAGGTTTGGATGGTGGGTCCAGGTGGGCGGGGCTTGGTGACTGCTTTGTTGTGACATCACAAAGTTCCAGAAGTCCTGACGGCTGGTTTTAAGGCTCAGTTTCTGAATACAGGCTGTGTGCATTTCTCTGTGGACTGAGGCTTTGATACTTTCACAGTATTAATATAGAAGCTAGAGCTGATCTATAATCACACTACACATGGACACAGACCTTTACACTGGAGGAAGCTTTAAAAATTATTTTGATAACAGATGCATTTCGTTTTGAAGTCTAGATTTGATATCTGTAAATCTATAATCATCATAATCTGCTTCATCTCCTCACAGCATTTTAAATGCAGGTTTTCTTGACGCACTGGTTATAAATAACATCAATACATTAAGCATTTCTCATCTGACAGATTCTGCTTTTTAAAGATATCTGGATTGTGTTCATGTGCAAACACAGAAAACTAACTTTTGTTTATATGGCAGCAGATATCTGCAGCTCTTAGCAGAACCTGACAAATGGATAGTTATGCTTACACACACATACATACACACACACACACACACACACACACACACAGACACACACACACACACGCAAACACATTCACACACACGAACACACACACAGGTAAGTGACGCTCCACAGCAGGTAAACAAATTGCAGACAGCTATGTGTGAAAATTCATTATCACATGTCCAGACACACACACACACACACACACACACACACACACACACACACAACCAGTCACTAATGTGAACCACAGAGCGAAGTATAATTACTCCCTCTCTCGCCTTCCCTCCCTCCCTCTCTCTCTCTGGGTCTCTCACTCATCTAAATGCTAATGCAGCGCCTAACCTTTCTAAGCTAACAATTGGTTTTGATTGTTGGATGCTCTTTAGCAATTAACTATATGGCAATTAATGTAGAGAGAGGGAGAAAGAGATGGTCATGACTTTTCATTGTCAGGCTCACGACAACATCTTTGGAAAATACCAACTTTTACAGA
>NC_079365.1:30320000-30332500 GCF_021018895.1 Seriola aureovittata | reverse complement strand
AGAACAAGGATACGTCTGACTCCTCGCACTGTCATTTCCCCAACAGAAAAATACAGGTAAACTTTGAAGCTACACCCCCGCAGGTGTGTGTTACATTAACACATTACATTACACTTACTGTCAGGAGGGTTCCCTGGTTATGATATGTAGTACAGTATATATCTCATCTGGCCTGGGAACGCACATAAAACATCTGGATCAGATTGCACCAAACCCCTTAAGTTAAGATTTTCCTTGTCAACCATACTGATATTAAAAACTACACCTGAAGTAAGAACCTTGTCTTCTCGATACACAGAGCATGTACAGACTTTACAGAATAAAATCTGAGCAGTTGTGTGAGTCCATGTTGCATTTTTCACTGAAAGGCTCAAATGTGATTAAAGTTTCAAACGTACGTCGAGTTTCTAAAGAACTGAAAGTTTAAAATAAACAAATAAAGAAACATATTATTGGAAGAATTTCAAAGTTATGTTAAAAGCATTCTGACGTCAATAAACCAACCTAAAAAACAGCTTCACAATAAAAAGCATCTCTCTTCAATGGATCAGTCACCGACAACAAAAACCGGCAGCGTGCGGGATGACGTGTTTCCATCAGTGAGGAATCTTCCTGCAGACGAATGTCTCGGTCAAGGACCAGGAGTCCTTCCTTTTTAGTAACTGTGCTCAGTGAAAACTACATGAAAACGAGTGAGGAGAAGCCGTTTCCTCTGTGTGTGTGTCCGAGCCACTTTGCAGCCTTTAGCGTATCCTTCCGCCGAAGGTCCTCAGTTATATCAGTGTTTTCACCTCTACGCAAAATAGGCCAGAAAGTAAGATCCAAGTTCAGGAATTCAAATCAGGAGCTGTTCGAGAGCAGAAAAATGTTTCACAAAGTTGTGCGTCTGAAATGTGGAGGGAAAGTTTCAGGGGTCGTCTCAAACCCCCCCCCCCCCCCAAGACTGAAACACTGGGAGCTGAAAGTCTTTTCTAAAGATAGTCACTAAGAATTAGGCCACAATGAAAGCTCTGCACAATCTGCTTTCATCTGTCTCTCCTCTCATATCAAACCTTTCTGTCTGTGTGTGTGTGTGTGTGTGTGTGTGTGTGTGTGTGTGTGTGTGTGTGTGTGTGCTTATATTGTAACCTGAATCTGTGGCTCTATTTCCTCTGCTCAACACAAGTCTCATGTTTCAGGTGGTGCCGGTTCTCCTTGACCCCCCGTCTCCTCTCGTTTCCACCTTTTATGAAACTTTCCTGCATCTCACTGTGACACTTTATTATTTCTAATCTTGTTACAAACAAGAATATATATTTGAAAAATAAATCTTTTTCAGTGTGGACTCGATAGTGGCTGATACAAAGGATTTGCACGCTGCTTAATGGTCCTATAGAGGACACGGCTAAAAAAGAGCTGCATCTACATAATGCAAACACACACACACACACACACACACACACACATACATATACACAAACACACACAGAGACAGCCTAACTCTGACCCTCTCCACGGGGGAGTCATGCGTGACGGTGGCATTAACTTTCAACAGAAAATTAGCCTCAGCAAGCCAATTAACCAGCTCTTAAATCTCCTTAGTGAGGACAGTGTGTGTGTGTGTGTGTGTGTGTGTGTGTGTGTGTGTGTTTGCGAGACGGAGGGAAACAAAAGAAGAACAAGAGGGTGTGTATCTGAGTGGGACAGTCAGAAAAGGAGAGGGCGTGTGTGTGTGTGAATGTTGAGCAAAGGTTAATAGGACCTCAAGAGGGATAAGACAAGGGCCTTGTTACCTTCCCAGAGCCGTCTCCTCCTCCTGCCACTGACACACACACACACACACACACACACACACACACACACACACACACACACACAGGGACTCAGTGCCGAAGCTGGTGGTCTATTGAGCGGCAGGGTACTTCATTACTGTCTGTGCCTCACACTCGCACTAATACTCCTTAATACCCAACACTCTCCTCTTATCACACCCCCTCTCCATTTCTTTTATATTATTTCATCTTCTCCTAACCCCCCCACCACCCACCCATCCACACACACACACACACACACACACACACACACACACACACACACACACACACACACACACTCTTCCTCCTCCTTCTGTTAGCTGAACAGGCTAATATTAGCTGAACGGGCTAATGTTAGCTGAACAGGCTAATGTTAGCTGAACAGGCTAATGTTAGCTGAACAGGCTAATGTTAGCTGACCAGGCTAATGTTAGCTGAACAGGCTAATGTTAGCTGACCAGGCTAATATTAGCTGACCAGGCTAATATTAAAGCCAGTATTCAAACAACAAGCAGCAAAAACAAATTTAGAGAAAATCTTTCTCCGTCTCTCTTTTACTTTTTTCTTCCACTTTTTTCCTGACACCTCCTCCTCTCTCTTCATCGTCCAGTCTCTCCCTTGTTGACATCTCTCTCTCTCTCTCTCTCTTTGTTGACCTTTTCTCCACCTCCGTTTACCTGAGAACATCCGTCTTTATCCCTCGCTCCGGTTCTACCTCCTCATACTCTCCGTCACTGTGCCATTCTCTCTCTCCCTCACCCTGTCACTTTGCCTCTATCTCCCCGTTTATCTCTCTCATCTTACATCTCGTCTGTCACTCCCTCTTCCACTGCTCACCCCACCCTCCACCTCCTATCTCAACCTATCCATAAAGCTCCCTCTTCCTAATCGCCCTCTGTTCTTATCTCCTTCCTCTCTAGTCTTTAGAAAGGGAAAGGGCTGCTCTCATGGCGCAGTTAATATCTACTCTGAAACGCACATACAGGTCGACGCGGCATAGTGTGTTGGCTCGCTGCTGCTGTTTCTGGTATTGCATTTTTTTTGGAGAGGGGGGGGCGGTTTTGTTGCTCCTTTGTCAGTCATGCTATTCTGAGCTGCAGACTGACAGCATGATAGCAGAAGACGATGGCTCTCAGATAGACGCAGCCTCTGTGAAACAAAAGTTATGGAAGCCACTTGTGACTTTCAGACACGGACGGGTTTTTTTTATAATTTGCTGCTGAAATAGTCACAAACAAAGACTGACGAAAAGCAGTGGACGTCATGGAAGAGCAGATTAAGAAATCAAAAGCGATAAACTGCAAGAAACACAGGCAAGTTTCCATCCTCATGTTTTATGTGCATTTTGTTGTTTGTATTTATGTGTTTATCTATTTGTATAAAAATCTATGAACCCAAGAATTTTGGGGAAAAAGAGCTGAAATAATATGAACAAGCATGGCGGAGGGAGAAACGTCTGTATGTCAATGAATAAGTAAAATAAAATAAATGAAACTGTTTGGTATGGGTGTGTAATCTTATATCATGGACGATCTTACTATGTCATGTGATCTACTTTTCAAGATAAATAATTGCATCATTAAAATCTGCTATATTTGGATATCTAATTAGTTCGATCGCTGCTAACGAGACCATTGTTAGCGGTTCAACAGCTAGGCCGCTAACTGCAGCTGGTGACTGCAGGCCTGGTTCTGGTTCAGGACTTTCAGAATAAAATCAGAGCAGAAACAGGATGCAGAGATTTGTGAGTTGGACCTTGGAGTTGAAGGGACAGGCTTTGTCCCCAGGCAACCTATACGCATAACTAGTCATGTGATCATATGATTAAGATCGTGCATCGTGACTCTACTTAAGAAGATTGTCATAATATCTTTTGACCAGTTCGCCCACCCCCAACCTCTTAGCTACAGCTTCTGTCACTTCCTGTTAAAAGGCCTCCATGCTCTTAGACAGCCAAAAGACCCTGTGGTCATCCTCTGTTCAAGCCCTAACATTGGGAACCCCCCCCCCAATCACAAAAAGACCAAAGGCTACACATGAACCAGGGGAGACAATCCTCTCATTAACAAAACATCATCTTAGCTCTGAGGAGCAGTAAAACGCCTCGGGGTATCAATGTTACTTGATTAATTATGAAACCTTTTTGCATACTCTTGAGCATATTTACACAACAGTAGAAAACAAGCTGAACATACTAAAAGATAAAACTGGTGATCACACCCTAAAATGATCTTCTATCGATCTATGAGCGTTTCCTGATTCAATGCCTAACTGAACAGGATGACGTCGTTAGTCAGTGTCTTCCTAATGACACGTGATGGTGACATATTATTATCGTTTCTGATAAGAAATGACAGACATGTACTGATTAGTTTTATTTTGTAGTGTTTTGGAAAAATTTGCATTTATTTCCTCGTCTGCTGTTAAACAGAGCAGGACTGATGTGTACAGTGAGCGGAGCCTTTTTGAAGCTGGGAATGATCAGTTTTACAATTAGGAGCGTCAGTGTGTTGATGGGTGTTTCTGGCTTTAATTGGGACTCGAGTCTGGGCTGTAAAATGATGAGACTATTTCAGACTACACTTGTGGAGCCGAAATGGGTCGTGCACCTGTTTCATGTGGGTCCATGCATGTTAAGAGTGTTTTAATGGACCATTATCTCACTGCACACAACTGTGGAGGACTTAAAGTATATTCATAATTAGTCATGATTCATAACTCAGCGGTAGCCATCAACAAAGTCTCATCCAGCATCTGCTCTGCAATTATCCTCAACTAGTAGTAACAGCCACGGCAGTCTATTCTCTCTCATAGGTTGTGGAGAGAGGTTGAAAAAGCATTTTGTAATACAACCTCTTTTCTACTACATGACAAAGTATTATTTACACTTTCATAGCTAAAAAAAAGGTATGAAATGTTAAGTTTGTCAGACTTTTGCAGTCACCCAAGCCTACTTATTGTTATGCTAGATAGATATGATGGGTTTGGTCTGATCACCTCATATTCCCTCACATGTAATTCATAACAGTTTTGTTGTTTACATTAACCGAGCTATATGTACGTTTTTGCTATTGCTACATAGCTAACGTTAGCGTTAACAGCTGTTTACTTACCGGTCTAGAAGAAAAGTTACACGTTCAGCATCAAACTTGATTTATTTACTCACTAATATATCCAGAGGTTGAAAACAGCTTTTATTTGATACGATTTCTATCACTTTTTCTACTTAAGTTAGCATGCTAACCAGCTAGCCCCAGCCCAGTTTTCGTCACTTTCCGATACCGAGTCACTGTAGCTCCCAGTCTGCCCTGAAGAAGTAGCTGCTCAGAAGGTTCAATCCTATTGTTAAAGCAACAATGGTTGAAGCTCTTGGCAAGACTGGTACATAAACAGCTGCTAATGCTAACATTGGCTACGTAGCCAAAACTTATAAATAGCTCCTTTTAAAAGCAGCAAGTTGCAGTGCGTGGTAAATTAAAACAACAACATGAGTGACGGTATTTTCATTTGCATTAATAATTAATCACACCAAATTAACAAAAAAAAAAACATTTAGTTACGAGTTGCATTTGAAGACAAACTACTGCAGCAACTGTGACTGTGTCTCTTCCTCTCTGTCTGCTCTGCTTCCACATCCAGGTGGAGAAACTTCACTGGTGCGAAGCTTTCATCTAAAAATATGCACGACCGGCTCTGTGTTATTTACAGTCGAAACGCCTTTTGCTCTTTGGCTTTCCATTAAGTCAAAGTTGATGTGGATTTATTTATAGCGAGTTTAGTAACAAACAGGCGCCTCTCGGAGAACAAAAGGACAGAGACGCAGATTAAATGCACATCATCACTCTGTCTGAATCTATTGTGTCTTCCTGTTTGTCTCGCTGTCTCTTTCTGTGCCTCTGTAGCTTCTTTCTTTTTTTCCCCAGACGTGGAATCTGTAGCATTGCGGGGTTCATCATCTATCTGCATAAAGTGACGTCTCTGTTATGTTAATGTTCCATAATGGCTCTATTCAAACATGCCCGGACCACCGCGGAGAACTGCCTTAGGTTTGTGAAATAATATCTCTTTCAAGATTCATAAATTATGGATTATAAATCTTATTTTGCCACTGATGCCTTAATTAATGATCATGCTCAGCATGAGGGATCTTGCATTAATAGAGGCCCTAATACACTAAAACACGTCTTTATTGACTGAGCTGGCAGAAGAAAAACCTAAAAATTTCGAATTGGCTCATTCATAGAATTCCACTGTTGATTAAACTGGTTTCATTTTGATGTTTTCACATTGAGTGCAGCTGGAATCAAACTGGACTGTTTAATGCTGTCAACCCAATGGTTTATTAACAAATGATCTGTATTTAAATAAAAACTACACGCAGAAACAGATCAGAGACTAAGAGAAAGTAAACTTTAGGAAATTACTTTTTAACAGAAAAGAAAGAAAAAACAAACAATATTTTTGCATTTTTTTCATTCAACATCAACATGTTTATCTTCAGTAGTTCTCCCACTTTTAGTTCACCGTTTCCCTTTGATTTCACAACAGTGAAAGACAGACATGTTAGAGACACGTAGACACATGTTAGAGACATGTAAAGACATGTAGAAACACGTAGAGAGATGTAGAGACATGTTAGAGACATGTAGAGACACGTAGAGACATGTAGAGACATGTAGAGACACGTAGAGACACGTAGAGACATGTAGAGACATGTTAGAGACATGTAGAGACCAGTAGAGACATGTAGAGACATGTAGAGACATGTTAGAGACATGTAGAGACATGTTAGAGACATGTAGAGACACGTAGAGACATGTAGAGACACGTAGAAACATGTTAGAGACATGTAGAGACATGTTAGAGACATGTAGAGACACGTAGAAACATGTTAGAGACATGTAGAGACATGTTAGAGACATGTAGAGACACGTAGAAACATGTTAGAGACATGTAGAGACACGTAGAGACACCTAGAGACACGTAGAGACATGTTAGAGACACGTAGAGACACGTAGAGACACCTAAAGACACGTAGAGACATGTTAGAGACACGTAGAGACATGTTAGAGAGACACGTAGAGACACCTAGAGACACGTAGAGACATGTTAGAGACACGTAGAGACACGTAGAGACACGTAGAGACATGTTAGAGACACGTAGAGACATGTAGAGACATGTTAGAGACACGTAGAGACACCTAGAGACACGTAGAGACACCTAGAGACACGTAGAGAAATGTTAGAGACATGTTAGAGACACCTAGAGACATGTAGAGACATGTAGACACGTAGAGACACGTAGACACATGTTAGAGACACGTAAAGACACGTAGAGACACCTAGAGACACGTAGAGACACCTAGAGACACGTAGAGACACCTAGAGACATGTAGAGACACCTAGAGACACGTAGAGACATGTAGAGACATGTAGACACGTAGAGACATGTTTCAGTGTCTGACCCAAATCGCTGCTTGGATGGAAAACACATGACGATCAGATGTAAAACATGGTAAAGAGACCTTTACCTCTTCATCTCTCTCTCTCTCTCTCTCTCTCTCTCCAGACTTCCTTTCTGCACCTCCTCCTCAACAATCAACAATCTTTATTCCTCCTCCTCCTCTTCACCCTCCTCTCCCACTCATTCTCCCATCATTTGTCATTTCTGCCCTTTATCCTCCACGGCCTCTCACTCTCATCACTCTCCTTCTCTCTCCACCTCCTCGCTTCACTCCTCATCTTCCTCCCAATCTCCCCCACTTATTTATCTCTCTCCATCACTCCTCCTTTTGTCTCCCCCTCCCTGTGAGTGACAGGTGAAGCAGCCGCCTCCCACCCTGGGGAAATGTCCATCCGTCCACCTGTCTGTCTGTCTGTCTGTCTGTCTGTCTGTCTGTCTGTCTGTATCACTTAACCAGGCGGGATATCCTGTCACCGGCAATGACAGAGGCAATTATCAGTTAATCAGGATTCAATCCCAATCACACACACACACACACACACACACACTTAGACACATGTACACTCACACTTAACGCACATGAGCTCATACACGAGCGCCGTTTTCCCTCCCAGTTCACTGTGTGACCGGCAGATGGAGGGGTGAACAAGTGAATGGATGAATCACACACACACACACACACACATACACGCACACATACACATACACACACATACACACACACAAACACAAACACACACATAAAGAAGGAGGGTGAGCAGATGCTGGATTACATTTGTGTAAACTTGGCAGTATTTTAGTCAAGTATGCGCATTTGTGTTTTTTGTGTTTTTTTTGGTGTGTGTGTGTGTGTGTGTGTGTGTGTGTGTGTGTGTGTTCAGATGAGAGTGTGTAAACAACTAGAAGATGGTTGGCACCTTCACACTGCTCCATCACGGGAGGACATGTGTGCACTCCCTGGTGTGTGTGTGTGTGTGTGTGTGTGTGTGTGTGTGTGTGTGTGTGTGTGTGTGTGTGTGTGTAAATAGCGAGAGGCAAAATCCAACTGCCAGGCAAATATTATGATGTTTGCTCTCATCTGTCTGTTGCACTCTCTCTCTCTCTTTGTCCAAATCTCTTTCTTCATTCCTTCTTTCCCAACTTTAAATTCTGTTTTAATCAGTTTTTCTTCTTCTTTTAGTTTTGTGTCGTCGTCCTGCTCGAGGCTTCAGGTGTTTTCTTCGTCCCTTGTGTTTCTCCATCAACTAAAAGCTGCCGTCTGTCTTCCTGTGGATTTGTTATTCCACCATAAACCCTGCATCAGCATCAGCTTGCAAGATCCTAAAGTTGTTTGAGAGAGAAATCTCGTAGCTTTTACGTTGTTTCTCACCATCATCATCATAATTTCTAAGTCAAGACAGTCAGACAACCAGGTCATCTAAACCAAAACCAGTCCTCCAACCTGAACAACCACACAGGTCGTTTGTTCCGAACCCCGTGACCTCCGTTGTCATGGTGATAATAATAAACAGTCATGGCTCGGTTAGGTTTAGGAAAAAGATCATGGTTTGGGTAAATGATGAGTAGCCTACTTCCTTCGGATTAGATCCTTCCGATTCGTTGTTGTCATGGTTACAGCAATAACAACGTAGTTAAGTTCGGTCATGACAATAGAAACAACGTAAACTGCTTGCCTCCTCCTGACGTGGACTTTGTCTCTCTTTATTCTACGTCACCTGACTTCCTCCTTCGCTCCTGTCATAATTACTGCGACCGCCGGATGTCGCCTAGCAACAAAACGCAGCTATGGGTCATAATTACTCGTTTTTTAACTTGCTATAAAACTATAAAAACTGAAAGAGGGCGAATCCAAGATGAGAGTTATTATCTCTCATTGGAAGGGGAACCACAGTAAATACAGCAGGTCAAAGTTCAACCTGTAACAGACAGTTCTGTTGGACTTCGTCTTGGCGACTCCCTCAGAAGTTAAGAGTACTGATTGGATAAATGACCGAAACTACAAATAAAATAAAACTTCTTCAGAATCCTTTCCTGAATTAAAATGGCCGCACTAACCCGTTTCTGCAGAGGAAGATTTGGACGTTTTCCTAAATGTTTTCTCATGGACCGGCCGGGAGAGACTGTGTCTACATGTGAATCCATCTTCAGGGTCAGACCTCCGTCACAGTCTGACGTAAATTAAATTTAGTCACTGTGAGAATAAAGTGAAAGCTGTGATCTAATATCTCCTTTTCCCGCTCTCTCTCTCTCTCTCCTCCAGCTAAACTCCATCACTCTGTTTATTACCTTCCTCCATCTACCCACACTTATTTGTCTCATTTCCTCCTTTATTTCCTTTCTGCCATTCATCCTCGCCCCTCCCTTCCCCTCCCCCCCTCAATCATGTTGATTCAGCCGACTAAGCAGCCCTCTCAGCTTCTCTTGCCTAACATCTTCTATTAAATATGGATTAATTACTCCGAAACCTTGTTAAGCTTCGTTAAGACCTCCTGCATTAATCAGCAGTTACTTTAATTAGAGGAAAGGAAGTTTTTCATGTACTGCACCATGTATGTTTTACACCTCCGGCATCCTAATCAGCTCAATCACGACTCGATTTGTCCCCGTGTTTGTTTTGCCGTGCGAGGCTTTGGGAAAGGAGTTTAACCTCTCGCTCAGGTGATCGAACAGGAGCTGTTGAGACGACTCCTCCAGAAAGTTACCACAGATATTCCCGGTTAGTTCTGGATTTAAACCTTAAACCTTTCCGGTCGCAGGCCTATTTCGTTCTAGCTCGAACCAATTTCCATGAAAATGAGTCCCACCTTCGCTTTTATCCAGTGGCAGGGCAGAAAGGTTGTTTTATAAATTCTACCACACATTTTCTCTAGAGTAAGTTGTAATCTGAATAATTTGAATGCTAAATAAATCACATACTTAAATAAAACTGATGTTGTAATGTTGCTCTGACTACAACTTACATCTCAGTAGCAACGACAACCTTTATGGTTTGTAGGGAACTCACTAAAGTTTATAAGCTGTGTTTTTGTGGGAACTACCAGTAAGTTCCCAGTAAGGAATCCAATTATTAATATGACTCAAATTCCATCTTCACATTTCCTAACAATCCAGCCAACCCCAAAATCTTTTATTGTAACTTCTGAGAGCTTGACAGCGACATAAACTCGTATTTATTGAAGTGATTCTGTCTGAGGGCGGAGTCAAAGTGCGATTAAAACGCGTGAGATGAACATCTGCAGCGTCCTGCCCCGAGGCCGGAGTTAACAGCCTCCACGGGATAAAAACAAAAACATTTTCCGCCTCATTTACACCTGCTGAAATCTGGATTCTGTGACTCCATTGTGCCCTCCCAAGGCTGAGGGGCTTCTGGATTCACTGTTGTATCATTTATGACTGCTGTATAATTTATGGGCTGCTGTAAAATTCGCCCTGTATAATTTATGTAATGAAGGAATTAACTGTAATTAATGGTTTAACCTGTTATAATAAAAGCGTCAGTGTCCACCAGGCATATCTTTTATTTAGGCGATTATTGCTGAACAGATGCCTGGGCAAAGAGTTGGTGATGTTTCTGCTGCTATGATGAAACTACTGAACATTTTCCTCAAAGGTGAAATATTTCTGTACATTTACTGAAGATGTTCAAAGCCCACAGTCTTTGTTGGTCTCTACTGAATAAAAGGAAAGGAAGCAATTTACATCTGAAGATGTTCCTTCAGCTGAAGTGGAGAACGTTTTGGGTTTAAACGAACTGCACAGAAATACAAACCGTCTCACTGCCAACCTTTAAGTCCCGGACTTTGATTCTTTTCTACAGCAACTTTACATAAAAATACAGATGTGGCGAGTTGGTATTTGACGCTACACATTCATTGTGAACGCTGTTTACTTTTAGTTTTCCTAATAAAAATGTAGATTAAGGCAACACTTGGGAAATGACTTCCGCAACGCCGAGGTTCGGTGCGCCCAGGGCCTTGACCCGACCTGCTGCCCCGCTTGCAATGCACCCGAGCTGGATGCCTAACCCTGCAGGTGGTGGACTTATAGTCACGATCTCTGGGTAGTGACTGAAAGAATGAGATCACAGATACAAGTGACCGAAACGAGTTTGCTCGACTTTTCGAGATAAGGGTAAGAAGCTCTGACATCCGGAGGGAGCTCGGAGCAGAGCTGCTGCTCCTTCACTGAAAGCAGCCAGTGGTCAGGATCCCTCGCGTCCAGTCGGTAGGACGCCCTGGGGTAGACCTCGATCATATATCTTATCTAGCCTGGGAACGACTCGGGATCCCCCAGGGAGGAAAACATTGCCGGGGAGAGGAACATCTGGACTATTTCGCTCCACCTGCTGCCACTGTGACCCAACCCCGGATAAGCGGCAGAGAGCGGATGGGTAGATTGGACTACACAGGATTGCACTCATCTGGAAAAGGCATCATCGTTTGTTTGAAGTTGATCCCTCTCACACATTCTCCCACACCTCTCTCTTCTGAGACTAATCGAGAGCTGCTTGTACTGAATCCTTTGCAGGTGGGGAAAAGCGATTTCTCTCACTTTTTCATGCTCAAGTCCGTGTGCGTTTTAAAAACTCATCGCACTCCCTTCATCAAATATCCTCAGGCCATTTAAGAAACGTACCTCTACTACTAATACGCCTCTTTAATGGCTACAGCTGTACATTTGTTTCCATTGAGTTTGGTGAGCTCTGCTGGCTCTGTTGATGCAGGAAGGAAATTTCTCCCTCAGGCCGACTAAATATCCATTTTTCTTGTCTTTCCATTAGATGTGCTTTTCAGAGCCGCGTTATCGTTCACTGCTCGTAGTATCTCATTCAGTTTTCGACTGTCAAATATCCCCGTGGCAGACGCAACTGTCAGCCTGACACCATATTCCATCACTGGAGAACTCAGGGAAATAACTTTCTTTGTTTTTTTTCCTGCAGAGAAACTTTGATAACTGGCCATGAGCTCGCAGACAAATAGCATTTCAATCAAAGCATGCAGAGGCAGGAAATCAGATGCTTTTGGTCGTGATAACACTGCGGTTTTTGCAAGTAAACAAGTCCCTTTGTTTACGGACATCACATCTATTTTAATTACATTGATTTTTTTTTTTCCCCACTGAATTATAATCAACGGATGGATGAGGAAGTTGATGCATTGCTCCGGATCCCAGCGATCTATCTTCAACCGTTCACCGCTACGACAACGTTTACGACTAAAATCTATTCAACCCGCACAGAGGTG
>NC_079365.1:30280000-30315000 GCF_021018895.1 Seriola aureovittata | reverse complement strand
AGGAGTAAAATCCTCGCATTGGTGGAGAAGAAGAGACAGAAAGACACAAGTAGAAGCAAAGAGAGAAGTTGGAGGCAAATAACCAGGAGCTCTCTCTCTCTCTCTCTTTCTCTCTCTCTCTCTCCTCTCCGGTGTGTGTGTGTGAGTGTGTGTGTGTGTGTGTGTCAGTGCGCGCGTCTGTGCCAAAGAGTGTATGAGAGGGGCGCAGTGTGTGTGTGCGCACTCAGACGGTCTCTGACACACTGACGTTGAGTTGGAGAGGAATGGAGAGCAGTGCGCACCGCGCGGGGTGCCAGACACCGCGTAAAGACGGGCGGATTAACGCGTGTGCGGGACTTCCGGTCGCGGCTTTCAAAATAAGACAAGATGAATAGAAATTGAATTCTCATATTCTCAGGACACGTTGATAAAGCTTCACAGATTGCGAACGGATAATTGGACACGTTCGGGGCAATTAATGAATATGATGATGATAATTATGTTACTGGATTTCAGATTCGATCAACTCTAATATTTCATTTCCCAGCATTCAACAAGGATGTGTTTTATGACAATTTAAAGAATCTGATTAATTAAATTTTTACCTTTGTGCGTATTATTCAAACAGTGAACCTCATGAAACACTGAAAATATTTTATCATAAAAACAGTACAAAAAAACATCAAGTAAATTTAAATTGAACAATTGATTTTTTTTTTTTTTTTTAAAACTGTTATTTTTAAGTAGAAGTAGTAGTTTTTTTTAATTTTCTACATTAAGCTGCAAGTCTGTTCATCATTTAAATGAACGTCTCCATCCACACACTCTAAACCGACAGATTACGTCTTTTATTTGTAGTTCCGGGCGCCAGTTTCCCATCATGCCTTCACTGTTATTCGCCACCTTGACGGTGCT
This sequence comes from Seriola aureovittata, assembly GCF_021018895.1. NCBI lineage: Eukaryota > Metazoa > Chordata > Actinopteri > Carangiformes > Carangidae > Seriola > Seriola aureovittata. Next base: position 30,314,106 of record NC_079365.1, on the reverse strand, counting down.
GAGGGCTTTTATTTTTTATCCTTTTAGTTCTCCGGCTTCCCCTGGGTCCTAACGCCTGCTTCCTCCGCAAGGGTAGGATTCACACACAATCCTCTCTCTCTCTCTCTCCCTCTCTCTCTCTCTCTCTCCCACACACTCAGATGTGTGCGTGTGTGTGTGTGTGTGTGTGTGTGTGTGTGTGTGTTAGTGACTGGCCTCTCCCTGTCACCTTGTTCAGACAATAGAATAAGAGTTTAACTTTGCAGTGTTGCTCAGTTTGCAGGTTTTAAAGTACAGTGTGCACTAACACGTGTCTTTTATACTGAAGGGACCTCCTTTAGAAATACTGTATGTGCTGGAGGCGGAGACACTTCCTCCTCAAATTATTGTCATTCTGACTCACTGTGATCTCAAATCTTTATCAACACCTGCCTTCTCTTTAATTGAGCTGCAGTTTATCGACTAACATGAACATTATTACTATTTTTCTTGTGGTAGTTTTGATTTTATGGCACATTGTCTATATGAAAATACATTTTGGAGCTGCGAGAGAATATCTGAACAAAGAAAACTGTCATCTGTGGCCACCTATTTGTTCAGCATCTCTACAACTCCTCGGCCTTTATTGTGCGACCGGTAAAGAATTTTCTTATGAGCAAGTTGCAGAGTTTAGGTGACAGGTGGAGAGCTCTGATTGGCTGTTTAACCCCGTGACTTCACTTCTGTCTCCTCTCCTCAGAGCACCAGGCGCTGACCGTGTCAGTACAAATCAAAGCAGCTTTACCCCGGACAGTTTCTCTCTGTGTGTTGAACACATGACACGACAGTTCAGTCAGACTCGCTGTGTTTCATTTGGCAGCTCTTTCTTTTTCTTTTCTTTTCTTGTTTTATGAGCACAGGTTAGTTCACTGACCTGACGCTTTGTCTGAGGCCGGCTCAGAGTGTGTGTCTACGCCTCTACGGTGTGTTCAAGTGCAACCTCAGCAGAAGATATGAAGCAACGCAAGGCGTTTGATCAGTCGGCCGATGAACCGTGCAGCAGGGACCTTCGTGTGTCAGGAAACTGGATTTCAAATAAATCACAATCCTAGAATCTGAGGTTTCGCTGGATTTAAGAATCAGTATCTCAACCGAACTGTACTTTGAAATTAATGTCAGAAATGTTTCCTCCTTCTCTGAAAAGTTCATTTTTGATGCATTTTTGGTTTTTAAATTGTAACTATGGGGCATTTACTGACTTATTTCCAGTCAGGACTTTAGAACTTCAGAGTTTCTGACAACTCTGAAACACAGTTTTTATGTGAGTAACTGCCCAGAGTAACTTTATGAATCCTGGTTACTTCCTGTTATACGGGTAATTTCACAGATCGATTGTCAGGTGCTTGTGAAGTAACCTGACGAGCAGAGCTGCTGCTTGTTTCTCGGCCTGGTGCCCTTCAGACGTCCCTGCTGACCGCCTGGTATTTGTCTCCCTCCCTTTCCAGGTGATCGTGACAGGATGTGTTAAATTTAGTAAATTCCACGCGGCCAGTTGGGAGGGTCGTGACATTTTTTTGTCCTTAGTGTTAAATGCCGCTCAGCTCAGCAGAACGCAGCCTGTTGCTCTGCAGTGTGTTGGATAAAGTGGTGATCGACACTGTCTGTGTTTTTGAACGGGAGCAGGTTTAATTTGAGATGGGAAGGTATAAATTATGATCCTCCTCTCATCTCTGTCGTTCTCAGGCTTTTGTCTCACGAGGCAAAGAGAAACCGATATTTCAACGAGGTTTTGTAAAAGTGTTTATGTCTCTGTTCCTTCACTTTGCCTCAAATCAGTTACAGTCAAATCTAATTCAAAGGGACTTTATTTGGCGCCCGTCCCGCCGAAGTCGGCGTATGACAGACCTGTGCCTCAGACGTCTAATACATCACAGAGTCCCTGCTCCGGCTGTTTAATATACAACAAGAGCTCAGAGAGGAAATGGTGGCGTCCTGGAGTTTATGAATTCAGTTACCAGTTTATTGGATTGAGCTAAAACTAATATCCCACCAGTCCTGCAGTGACTCCTACATTCATACAGGTTCTAATGTTCAGTACTGTGTTATACTGAGAGGTGTTTCTCATTTTGTCATTCATTTAGTAATCTATCAGTGAGGGGAGACAAAACGTTACCACCACAACATATTTGTTTTTGCAATTTGGTCGTTATATAATTGTAATTTGTAGGAGATAGAGTTGCTGCTTTACTACAGAGAGTAAATATGAGTAACTCTGAACAACACAATGCTGTAATCAGGGGTTAAAGTGGGATTTGGCAGGTGGGGGAACCTTTAGATTCGGGGGGAAAGGTGGGGTAACGCCAGTCTGACTCAGGGTCGCACGAGCAGCAGCACGGCTGTTCACACCAGGAGCACGTTTCTCCACTCCAGTTAGCGAACTCATCTTTATAATAACCTCAAGTATTTATACTGTAGAGATTTTTATGTGTTTCTGCATCAGCGGGACATCGCTGCTTCGGCAACAATCAAGTTAAAAGTTAAATACGTTTGTTTTATCTATAAGGTTTTTACACGGACTCGCCCGACCACCTTTAAATTAATTCATTAAACAGATGACTGACAGTGGCGTCGGCACTGGGGCGACCACTAGAGGGATCTCGAACACCGGCTCAAGTCAAACCAGATCTGTGATTATTATCAACTCAGTATGCAGAAAAATGTATTTGTAGTAGTGTATTTTGACTTTTCTGTGTCTCGTCTCCGTTTAGACTCTCAGATTTGTTCACTTATTGATCGAAGGTGCTGTAACGCCGTTCTGGATCGTTCCGGCCCACTTTAAACCCCGAGAGTTATCAATCAATACTTTATGAAACTACGTCAAAAGCCCAAAGAAACACGATAAAGTCACGTTCAACCTTTTCTTGGGGAAAGTCAGTGACACTTTGAAAACGACTCATTAGCCACAGAAACATTTCATCACCGATGGCAGACGGCGTTCTTTACTAACTTCTACTTCATAAACATCTACACCAGAGACTCTGAAGATAAAGCTGCTGTGAATCAGTCTCTTACATCTGCGTTGGTTACTTAATGCAACCTCTCTGAATATTGCATTGCACCATTTTATCTCTTCTTTCTCGCTCGTAGTTTTTTTGTTTTCCGTACAACTCTTATTTGACCTGTGCTTGAAAACCTCAAGAGGAACACTTCCCCTCCTCCGCCGTTATGTATTTTCATGCTGACAGCTAATGAATATTTCCATTATTTAGTGATGTAGAAATCAATGTCTCATTAACATGAGGGTGCGTTTGTCCGAGCCAAGATCAGGACACAAGCGCCCGTATCCTCCTCACCTCTACATCATCACTTATTTATTAGAAATCAATTATGCAGAGTTGCAGCGTTCCCCTCTAGTCCGTCCCAGTCTTTCTTAGTCTGTTCTGCAACTCTGAACTGTGTCTTCTGTTACACTCTCATGTTGTCCGCTGTTTACGTTTGAGTAGGTAGACGTCGCTGTCAACCCGAGGTCACGTGGCTGTGATTTGATTTATTGCCGATAGATAAATGTCATCTCGTCCCTAATCTCTAGTATGAATGTTTTCCCTTTTCGTGAAGTAAGGTGTTTACCTCACCTCGGCCTCTGCTTCTGAGGAATCTAATTAATTAGCGCTCGCCGGGTATGTGCCAATACACCGGGGGGGCAAGGAAAGGATTGTTTCAGAGTTGAAAGTGTCAAAAACACCACTGAGAAAACACTTCTGTATACACAAGAAACAGAGGAAGAGCAGACATGCAGATGCAGCGACTCACACACCCACGTGCACCATATATCAGAGGCACATCGGGGGTCGCCACCAATCACGACTAACATCCAGTTTGCCAGCCGGGCCACCTGAGGTGCACATTTATGTCTGTGTATGTCTCTCTCTCTGCCTGGCTACGTGTGTGTGTGTGTGTGTGTGTGTGTGTGTGTGTGTGTGTGTATATATATATATATAAATATATATTAATGTATATGAAGCCCCATGATACTGAGGTGCAGTTCTCTGTTTGAATTTAGCTCGATGGAAATCAGAGGAGGCCGAAGTGCGTCAGCCACAGCAGGAAACACATAATGATGTTATTGTATTGTAAGTATGGATAGAAGCTGGGAAACACACAGTGTGAAGATGTGGTGACCGTGTGTGTGTGTGTTGTGTGTGTGTGTGTGTGTGTGTGTTTGGAGGAAGGTCAGGTCGTGTCCAGTTATTGAACCTGGATATTAAGTGATTTTGCTTTCTGGACTTAGTTTTCTGTTTCTGTATTCACAGTCATGCCTCAGACCCCCCCCCCCCCAGAGTCCAGTCCAATACTTCTGCTCAGCACAAAAGATCCCATCAATTTATTTATCATTTTTAAAAAAAAACAAACAATGGACGCATCCTAAATGTAACAACGTAAACAACATATAAGCAGATTATATTCATGCACAAAAAAACTGCAACTGCAAATACGTTTTACAGGAATCACAATCGCACAACTGTCGCACCCGACGACTCCTGTTCCAACCCTCTGACCCACAGGAGTGTACCTTACCTCCGTCGCCATGGTTACTGTAATAACAATCATGGCGTGGTGAGGTTTGGGGAAAAAATGGTGTTTTTGGGTTGAAATTAGAGCATACTCGACATTAGACGACCCTTGTTGTCATGGTTACGGTAACAACAACGAACGGTCATGGATAACGGAAACAACACGGTAATCGAACACAACAACCTTCCTGAACACCTGAGACGCCTTCAGGATTTAAAACATCACCGATAGATCACATGACGTCGTTTTGATCTTGAACAGCACCTGTTTTAAAAATGGTGTCTTACATTTTCCTACCTGACCTTACGTTTTTAAACATTTTCATTTGTTTTTTATTGTTTTTAAATGTAATTTTAATGTAATTTTAATGATCTATTTGAATGAATTTCCATGTACTTCCTGTAAAGGTACTAAAGCACCACTGCTTTGAGAGGAGGTGGTTCTACGTTGGCTGGCGTCCTCTCTGGAATAGTTTAGGTGTAATCTGCCTTTGGTGGGTGTTCTGGAAGATCAGAAGAAAAACACACCACACAAATGAATAAAAATTAAATCACCTTATTCTGTCTGAGGCAACTCCTAATGGTCGTGTCAAACAAAGACAATGGTGCCTCCCAGAGGCCTTTTGGCTTGTCTGGTTTCAGCCGGGAAGAGATCCAGAGGCAGACCAAGAACATGCTGGAAGTATTATACATTATTTAATATTTCATCTTTAGCCGTATATATACATACTACAGCATTCTTACAACTAGAATACAACGTGAAACTGGTCTGTTGACAACTATCTTTGGTAAATTACTGAACATTTCTTTCTCTGAATACTGGGAACGGAGACGGATGGCGTTTGGCACTCAGGACAAAAACAACGAGCGCTGCCAGGTCTGACAGCTTAGTATGCTTTGCAGTGTTTGATAAATCACCGTGCTCTAACTCGTGCAATATTTTTTTAGGGAATCATTGCACCTGCGGTCTGTCATTCAGTTTAATTATCAGCAGGTGTAGGAGTTCTAATTAGCAGGGACTACATGAGAACAAATCAGGACTCTGCACAGCGCTGCGATGTCCAAAACACTCAATGAGGCGGAAAAAGATCTCTGCAAGGAATTTACTGAACCAGGAAAATGCAACAAGCAGCCGACTGCAGAAGACTGCCTCATTTAGCATTTTGGAAAAATTCCTGAAATCACACTGGAAATTACATCATCACTCGAACTTAGAAGCCTCTATGAATGATAATCGTTGGTCCTTCCCACAATGCAACAGCAGCAGAGTGGATGGTACAAAGAAAAGAAAACGATAGATAAGATAAATAATAGATAATAATAAAATAATATGCACAACTAAATACTTACTAGAACAGTCATCTGAAAAACAACCAAACAGTAATTCTGGTTTTAAAGCTGCACTGATTGTTTTTTGGGACCTCTGGAGGAAGAAACCTGTCAACACAAACACACTGACACTCTGGTTCTGTCTCCACCCAAACTCCTGATTCGCCTCGTGGTCGTATCCCTCCGCCAACCAGACAAGATGCAGACCTTGACCTTTGACCTTTGACCGCCAAAATCAAATCAGTTCATCCTTGAGTCCTAGTAGGGGTAACGTGGGAAAGCGTAATGCCTCCTGCTCTGTCACAGAGGCATAAAAGAAATGTCTCTTTAGCTGCTGGTGCATCAGAGGTTTTCTCTGAAAACAGCTGACTGACGTGTTTGGACAGGTGGTGGATGAGGGCGGAGCTTGTTGGCCAGAACACCTAAATAACCTCAAAGCTAAAAGACGCTAAAAAAGCTCCACAGATCTTGGGGGATCCGCAGACTTCTGTGTGTTCGTCAGAAGCAAACCGTCAGGAGAGGCAAACCAGGCAAATGTTTGGGGCCCCTAAGGGGAAGGGGGCCCCCAATGGCCCCTCATATTGGCACATTTTGCAATGACAACTATAAACCCTCATAAACCTCCCAAAAAGACTCTAAAGTCTCCTGCTGCCCTGAAACACCAAACAGTGGGTATAATGTAGCTAGCCTCTATGATAGCCTGCATATGAGGCGTTCAAGGAACATTGGTAAATTGTACTGAGTAACATAGTCTGCATGTGAGGCGTTTAGGGAACATTTAGTCTAGAGTCTAGGGTCACCACTGGTGTTCGATGTAAAATATTAATTAGTGCAGCTTTAATAATAATAATAATAAAATAAGAAGAACAGGCCTAGTTTGGTGCAGAGGTAAAACTCAGAGCAGGTTAAAACTAAATGCTATCGAAACATCTTTAAAATAGTTTTTTTTCTCTCTGTCAAAAGTCAAAAGATGATAACAACAACGGTCCAGTCCACTCCGGTCCAGTCCAGTCCAGTCCAGTCCGGTCCAGTCCGGTCCGCCTGCTCAGCACACAGAGCCAGCCTGAACCATACAGAGCAGCAGCAGCAGGAGGCAGCAATACTGAGCAGATTAAATTATTAATAGAGGTTTTTATTGAGCACCTATAACCTCCCAGTAAGGATGGCATAAATCACGCTGTTCAAAACATAAATTACATTTTTACAGAGAAAGGTAAGAATATTGGAGCTGGATTTATGCAACAAAAGCAGCAGCAGCAGCAGCAGGAAGGAAAAGAATCAGCGGCGTCACGTGGATCGGAAAGCGCGGCTCAAATCTGAAAATAAAATCTCACAAACGAGAGGTTCATGTACAGAATGCATACGCCTCGTTTTCGATGGGGATCTCTGAGCTGCTCGTTTTTAATCTGATGGCGCTGGAAAATGTTTTCTACAACTGCCAATTTGATTTTCATCCAATATAAAAGCATTTCATTCACAACAGTCTTTCTTTTTTACACCCTGAGGTTCTGAATTTTGCAGGACAGAAGAAAATATTTCTATTGCTTCTTTTTTTTTTTTGTTCTCTACTCTCCAGCTTCACTGTCGTTCGTTATTGTGCTTTAATTAGACGGAGCCTTGAGTCTGAATGAAGGCCGTACAGAGCGAGGCCCAGAGTCACTGCATCAAACTGAGTCTGAAAGTGATTCAGGTTTTATTTAACAGGAGTGTGTCAGAGGTGTTCAGAGCCCGCAGCTGCTCGACTTCAACACTTCCACACGTGTAATTACAGCTCCGCTAAATTAAAAATTGCGTGGAAGTTCGAGCGATTATATTAATTTGGAAATACAGTCAATTCAGGACCATAATTATAAATTGTTTTTTAACCACTGCTTCTCTACTGTAGAAACAGAAAACCCTTTCACCGACTCCTCCCTGAGACCCAGACCAGAGTTCACATCATTACAGACAATTAATTCATTAATGTTATTCAGAAGTTTTTGTTGCACAACCCTGAAGACAAAGCTTGACAGCAAAACACAGTGTTTATAGTCTGTTTCACCTCCCACTTCTCCAGGTGTGTTTCCATTAACCTGCTTGTTGCGCAATTTTCAAAATGTGAATTTATAAAAGTAAAAGATGCGCTCGCATGACGTGGTTTCAAAGAAGTCGTGGCACCTGACGTATCAGGCCCCATGATTTGGGAAAGTATTAGATGGGCTGAAAAACGGTGTCCATAACCTTTAAAGCTCCTCCAGTGTAAAGGTCTGTGTCCATGTGTAGTGTGATTATAGATCAGCTCTAGCTTCTATATTAATACTGTGAAAGTATCAAAGCCTCAGTCCACAGAGAAATGCACACAGCCTGTATTCAGAAACTGAGCCTTAAAACCAGCCGTCAGGACTTCTGGAACTTTGTGATGTCACAACAAAGCAGTCACCAAGCCCCGCCCACCTGGACCCACCATCCAAACCTTGCAGGATTTGGTTTCTCTGAGTGTTTTTACCTGAAATCTGCTTTATTTTTATTGGATCACTCAGAAAACAGTCAGTCAGTCAATTAAATCTGATAAATATTATCTTCTCAGGATCAGCACTTCAACTAAAACACAGGAAAAGTGTAAAAATATGGGACTTTTAAATGTTTTGAATTGGCTGACCTTGTCGACAGTCTGTGATTCAGTTAGCCAGAAGCAGCTAACTGTGAGTCACTCTTAAGAGTGTGTTTGGTTGTTTACCTGCAGACGTGCTGATTTCTCCTGCTCGGTGCAAAATTCATACGTTCAGCAGCTTCAACAAGCATCTGAATAATGGACAACACACAAAATCAAAGTGTTTCTCCCGTGGACGCTGTGTTTTCGCTCGGTGTGTGACTGGCAGGAGAACTGCCTCATACTCTGCTTTATTTATTTAGTCAGAATTTTGTTCCTTTTCTTTCACAAAGTAGTCTGAGCGACTTCTCTCCCTCGCCCCTCCTGAGGGCTGCTCTGCTCCTCTTCAGCTTCCTCCTGCACAGTGTCACTGGCTGCAAAACTTTTCTCACAGAGCAGCTTTCTCTGACACCGGGAGTTCTGCAGGGAGAATTTGCTCGAGGATTTACACAGAGCGACGGCCATTATTGACGAGTTGGGTGAATTATTTTGCAGCCGAACCTGCTAAAAAAAAAGTTTCAGATCCTGTTTGAGTAGCTAACAGCTAACAAGTACAAGGTTTGCTCCACCGTTATATGTAATGTGATCATGTAAATATGAATTATAAGTGGTATGTCCATTTTCTCTCTCTCATCCAGGGTCGGTCGTCGTGGCAACAGGTTCATCACGGTATTCTTAATACCGTCATCCCGACGCTAATTTCCCTTTGCATGTCATAGCTTCGGGCTAACAGACTAGGAGCTAGTTAACTACCACATGCTTGTCGCAGCTATGCTAGCTAGCTTTCAGGAGTTACCTCTGCGTTATTTTGTGTAGTTGCTTGAGTCGGTATCTGTACCTCGACACATTTTATTTTCAGTTGTGCAGTACTTTCATTTCAAAGGCAACAAATAAAAAACCAGCACCTGGAAACTTATCAAGAGTATCATTTGGAGAAATATTGACCTCTTTAATAAAGTAAACATCAGCGCTCGGGGACGACAGAATAATGTTACTTCTGCAGCGGCGACAGCCAGAGCCGGAGGAATTATGTTTTCTGGTTGTCCATCCGCCCGATGCGTTGAGGGAACTTCAAATTTGGCACAAGCATTTATTAGGACTCAAAGATGGACTGATTAGATTTTGGTGGTCAAAGGTCAAAGGTCAAGGCCTTGGGACTGCAATATCTCTGCAACTCTTCGAGGAAATCCCTTCAAATGTTCACTGGGACTCAAGTATGAACTGGTCAAAGGTCAAAGGTCAAGTTCAGTGTTACCTCACAAAACACTTGTTAGCCATAACTCAAGACTTCATACAGTAATTATGACAAAACTTCACACAGATGGTTAAAGTCATGAGCTGCTGCTGGTCGCTGGTCCACATTGCATTGTGGGATTGTTAGCAGAAAGTACACACACACTCAGATTCAGATATGCATCCAGAAATTTTGTTGTTGTTTTCTAAATCTGCTGCCACATAATAAATAGTTGATTAACCTTTTATCCAAATTTCACTGCTGAAAAAGAAAAAGATGATTCTGGAGAAAGATTATTTTCTTTTCCCCCTCGGGTCAATTTGTGTCCATCCACTCCTTTTCCTAATCAAACTTTCACCGTTCTGTGTTGAGGAGCTACGCTGCACAAAGGAATGCAAAAAAAAAAACAATCATGGGAAAAAAAAGATTAATAGCAGAAAAACGTCTAATTGAAGAAATTTAACGTCCAATTCTCTCTGTGCGAGTCAGAGCCCGAGGAGCTGCTGGGTAATTCATAATCATAGCCAGCACTTCACCTGCACTTGAAGACAGCCGTCCCCCCGGAGACACACATGGCATTCTAGTGTAATACTCTGCAAATTGCTTGAAAAGTCAAATTCTCCATGGCTTCCTCAGGTAAGACGGCGACAAGCGAAAGCCAAGTTCTTTCGCTTCAACAAAGTGACGCTTTAAATCCGTGACATTCACTGACACACAACTTCTTATTTACTTTCAGGAGTTTTTAGTCGCGGCTGTACGGATGATAACGCCCTCTGAGATCGTCTCGTAGACAAAGCAGCACTTCTCCGACTTCAAGTTCATTGTTATTTGGGTTTTTATAAACCTAAGTAATGAAACAAATACAGCCTCAGGTGCTTTCTCCACATAAAAGAAAATCTATTTAAACTTGTTCCTCCTATTTACATTCATTCCCTGCTGACCTCCAGTAAGTTAAACTAATTATAGCAAGGATCTTTACCCAACTTTTTAAACTTCCTTCACTGGCTACAGTTTAATTTCAGATTCAGTTTAAACACCATCAGGAGAGGTGAATGTTTGGGGCCCCTCGAGGGGAATATTGGCACATTTGGCAGTGACTACAGTAAAGCCATAAAGACACTTTACAGTGCACTGCCCCCCCCCAAGTGGGGCCCTTGATGATGTGTGCTGTAGCTAGCTGTCTACCGATAGCCTACATTTGAGGCGTTCAGGGAACATGTGAATTGCAGCTTCTACCAATAGTCTGCATGTTAGGCATTTAGGACACATATATTTTGCAGGTTAGGGGGGTGGGGATGGGGATGGGTCTACCAGACTCCAGGGTCGCCACCGGCAACAAGAGGTGACAGAGCTTTAGAGATGTCGCTATAAACACTCACCCGCAAAACTTCAGCCGCCATATGTTCTGGCACTGATTCTTACCGCACCTCTTCTCTCTTTATCTTCATCTTTATTCTGCTCTGTGCGGCGCTCTGTAACTGTTGGTTTGAAAAGGTGCCTCTTAAAAGAAAAAAATAAAGTTTAACTCCTAATATGTTCATCAGTAATTTGACAATTGCGGGTTTTTAAAATGATTTTATGGAGCCAGAATTTTCTTCTCAAATTAAGAGGTGTGTTAAATCAAACTCCCGCCCACTTCTCAGGTGTCAAGTTGTCAGAGAACTAATCTTTAACACAATCGGCAGCCGTTTAATTCTTTACATCAGTGGGAAATGATCGTTGTTTTTTAGGTCGTCTGCCTTTTATTACACAGTAAACTGTTTCTGCTCATTAATACACGTGACAGTCGTGGTAAATTAAGTGTCTTTAAATTGGACCGAACTGACAAAGAAACAGATAACCATGTTTAATTCCTGCAGAGCGAGAGAATAAAGAGGAAAAAAAATTAAAAAAGAGAGAGAGAGAGAGAGAGAGAGAGAGAGAGAGAGAGAGAGAGAGAGAGAGAGAGAGAGAGAGAGAGAGAGAGAGAGAGAGAGAGAGATGAAAAGGAAATATAGTGACGTTCGCTGGTGTGAAGTCATTACAGTGGGGAGTCCTGCTTTCAGCCGTGGAAACTGAGAATCTCCATTTACCAGTCAGATATTACTTCCACTATCAAAGAAGATTGTCTTAAATTCCTGTGCAGGTGGTCCGTGTGTGTGTGTGTGTGTGTGTGTGTCTGTGTGTGTGTGTGTGTGAGCATATGCATTAGTGTGTGAGAACATGTGGACTTGCAAATGTGTCCGTGTATGTTTCAAAGAAATTGGAGACAGGATTTTTTTTTTTTTTATGTGATTGACAGTGATTTGCAGCTGTGAAAGCTACAGGAGAGACGACATCCATCTATACACACACACACACACACACACACACACACACACACACACACACTCTCTGCAGGAGTGATAGAGGGTTATGCTTCTCCATTTGGGAAATCAGAAGAATGGAAGTCGCTCGCTGCCTCGCGCTCACTCAGTCTTTAGATCTCTCTCTCTCCATCTTTCTCTCTGCACGGAGAACCTGATCCATTTGTGTTTCGCTCACTATTTGCATTGAAATCACATCACGGCGGCACGCAGAGTAATGAAGTATAGCACCGCCTGAGAGGGAGGCGGGAGGCGAGACGGGCAGACGGAGGGGAAGACAGACAGATAGAGAGACAGACAGACAGGTAGACGCATGGGAGGGAGGTGAAAAGAGATGCAGAGGAAAAAAGAAAGAGAGAAGAAAGAGTGAAGGAAAGAAGGTGGAAAAGGAAAAGGGGATAAGTGAAGGCAGAATACTAAGAAAAAAAGAGATGTAAAGGCGCAGAAGAGAATAAAGGGGGATGAAATGATAAGAAGTAAAGAAAGTAACGGTAGGTAGAAAAAGGAGGAAAAAAGAGAGGAAGCTGCAAAGGTGGTAAAAAAAGAATGAAAGGGGAGAGAGAAGGAAAAAAGAAAGGAGGGAAAGAAGTGCAGAGAAATGTAAGAAGGATAAAACGAAAACAGAAAGATGGTAGAAAGTAAAGAAAGGAGGAAGAAAGATAAAAGGAGATACAGTCGCAGAGAGAAGAAAAAAAAAGTGGAAGGAAAGAGACCAGAGAAGAAAAATGGAAAATAAAAGAAAGAGAGAGAGAGAGAGGAAAATGAAAACACAGAAAGCGACAGACAGACAGAGGAAACAGCTGAACAGTGTGATGGAGAGAGAATTAGATTTTACAAGCGAAAGCTCGACACACAGAATCAGATTTGTTGAAGTGAGGGAGTCGGAGAAAACCACCTGTGTGGTATTAAATGGATGCAGCAGTAAAACGGGGTAATGCAGGAGCAGGATGTGGAAAGGTCATTATCGCAGCACCAGCAGGATATTATCAGTGACGCAGCGGTAAATCAGAAGGTGGGGAGACTGTGCGACCTCCAGTTGGCTCCCATAGAAACACAAAACACCATCAATTTAGATGAAGCTCATTTAATTTCAAGAGGAGTCGGCTTTCACTTTTGATCATAACACCGACTGCCCGCTCTTCACCGCGTCCCTGCGTGTAAACCTGTCTGAGGCAGAACAGGCAGCAGAGGGGCGGAGTCACGGTTTAGCTACACCTGCACCGCCGTAGTTTCACAAGCTGTCAAACGATATTTAAAAAGTTAATTGGATTTTAGGGGAGTTTTGCTGCTGGCGTCGAGGGAGGTATGGGTAATAAAGATGGAGCGGTTTTGAAGCTTGGAGTGAGCTGCTCCACCGGCGCCATCTTGGCAGGGCCTGACTCCGCCTGTGTGGAGCCGAGACTGGTCCAATAACGTGCTCCTGTTAACAGCTGGGCGTCTTGCTCGAAGGCTAACCCAAGGCTTATTCATTTGGTGGCTAACTAGCTAGTTAACGAGCTAAGCTAACAAGCTGGGTGCGGTGAGCACAGACAGAGATTTCTGGGTTGCCGTTCGTCCCAATTTTCCCAAGATTATTTTCTTTTTTGAGCGACTGTCCCAAGTTATTACCTAGCAACTGGCGCATGCATCCATATCGACCCCCCAGCGTGAACTCAGACAGAGAGGATTGAGGCGAGTGTTAGCAAGAGTGTTTACAACGGAGCGAACAAGCTAGTGCTAACATACAGATCAAATAATACAAACATTTCTCTCACATCAGGAGCACAAACTTCCTCACGTTCTGTTCGTCAATAAACCAACAACACGTCAAATTAGCCTCAATCCTCCATAACTGTAGTCCTTAATGAAGTGTAAACAGGTGAGTTATATAAACAGGTGAGTTATATAAACAGGTGTCATGAAGGAGGAAATTATCTCTAGAGACCAGAACAGTTTTCGTACCAGGCTGTAAACATGTTTATTTCTGCTGTAAAGTCTCTGGGGATTCTCACTCGCGATCGATTTCACAGCTCGCTGGTCGACACTGATTCCTCTCCAAAAATGTAAAAAATACAACAACTTCTGGTTGAGTTTTGCTTCACAATGTACAATTTAAATCATTGATTTGAAGAACTAAAATTGTCGTATGTCGCCAGTACGGATCGAGGTTGGAAGGTTTTTACCTCAGCCGACTCCAAAACCTTCAACCGACAAACTGTAAAAACCTTGTAAAGAAATCAGAAAATATAGTTCAAAGGAGTGAAAAGTTGAGCATTGAAAGGTTTTATCTACGGCTCCAGGACATCAGATTTAGAGAGACCTTGATGGACAATCTGTCAATTCAGAGTCACACACACACACACACACACACACACACACACACACACACACACACACACACACACACGTGTATTCCCTGAAGGAGGTTTAAAGTTGTAATATTTCTAACCTTAAACTACAAAAACCAATTGGTTCCAATTAAAGTGAAAGTGTCCCCAGCTGGGAGGTGAGTCTGCACAGTGTGTGTGTGTGTGTGAACGGGTTTTTGCCTCCAACAGAATGATTACATAAAACACACCCAAACACCCAGACACCCGTTCAGTATGCTGTAAAGCATGAAGGTCTGCATCAGTACTCTGTCTGCAGCTGACTTTGTTATGTCCTGTGTGTGTGTGTGTGTGTGTGTGTGTGTGTGTGTGTGTGTGTGTGTGTGTGTGTGTGTGTGTAGGAGAGGACAGTATTCAGCTCACACTGTCACATTGTGGGAACTCACCTCCCGTCTCGGGACACGTATCTGCTCTCCAAGAGTTTAACCATTTATCTCAGGGTAAGTGTGTCTGTGTGAAGATGCGTCTGTGTGTGTGTGTGTGTGTGTGTTTACGACTTCACGCGCGTGTGTTTGTGTACGTTTGACACAGGTGATGAATCAATGATGAGGAAAATGACGACTGAAGCACTTAAAGATGGCCGATGCTTATCGCCTCCTGACCTCTTGTGGTCATGTGAATAATGGCTGCGCTCCTGATGGATTATTGCGGCGTTTCTTGGATGCAGCTGTCATGACGACAACAACAACGACAACAACAACAACAACAACATACTCCATGACGTGGCCGGCAGGTCAGCTGTTAATCACGCAGCAGCCGATGCATTTTGTTGGCAAAGACATTTCAGTATTAACACGACACAATCCATGTGTGTTCGTCAGCGTGCGTCGTTTACGCTGCCGGTCACATGTGGAATATTTTGTCAACATGCTGCACAGAGCCGTCGACTCAGGTCGGCACAAACCACCACAAACCAGAACTGAGCCGGTCCAGTCGGTTTTGGACTCTTTCAACAACGACCACGATCGTTCGCCCTGACCTTCAACGACTAGTTTCACACTTTAACACAGTGGTAGCTGCTTTTTTTAATGGTCTACTGTGTCATGAAGGTGTGAGGACTTCAATTATCACCCGTCAGTCTGTGATTAGTTGCAAGACTTCCTGTAACGCAGGGGAGCAGCTCCAACTAGTTTCTTAATAACTCATTTATAGCTTCACCACGACCATGTGCTCTGGAAGGTTTTTATTTATTTTTTACACCAAAATTTGAGGGTAAGAGCAGATTTTTAAAAGCTGCTAAAAAGGACGATTGACTCCTTGTTCACTGCCAGATGAGTTCGCCCGGAGAGGACACACACACCTGCAGGAAGCAATGTCATTACATGCAGTTAAACACACACACACACACACACATATATGCAGACGCAGGGGAGAAACAGCGAGCTGCTAGCCTGATGTTAGCGCGTCTTTGACCGGAGGAAAAGGGGTTGCACTTATACATTAAATCAAAAACGACGTCGTTTTTCCCTTAAATACAAGTTATAGTTAAATTCTGTAAGTACACATACTCCTGATTTATAAGTCGTGTGCAAATACTTGGATTTATGGACGTGCCTGCTGCCTGGAGAGTGACTCACTGTGTGCATCATGTGAGGGTTTCTGTATGTGTATGTTCCTGGAAGTCTGTGTGTGTGTGTGTGTGTGTGTGTGTGTGTTTGTGTGTGTGTGTGTGTGTGTTTGTGTTTGTGTCGGTCTTCTTCCTCCAAGGGCGTTGGTAAGTCGTGCTGCAGACAGAGATATGTAGGTGGAGGTGAGAGCGCCGACGTTTCAGCGGGAACAAGCTGTTTTCCCGACGCACGGATCCAGTGTTTGTCGCGGTGATTTATTGTGAGCCGGTCGTGGCCGCGCAGCCAACATCCCTCATGTGGGCCGCAGGAATGTTAAAGGACATGGACACACACACAAACACACACACACACACACACACACACAGACACACACACACACACACACACATTCAACATCCAAACAAGAAGGCAGGCGCTCAGACACCATGGTTAGACGGTATACAAACAGAAACATACACTAGGGAAAGTTACCTGGTGACATTCAGGTAATCGGACACACACACACACACATCTTAGAACAAATGCTGAGAGTTACACACAAACAAACACACACCATCAGACATACGTGTGTTTCAAAAGATACTTATCTCCAAGCAGTTGTCTGTTACATCTGATGTCTTGTGAGATACAAGAAAAAGACATTAACATGAGATATGAGCAAGTTCACACAGCGAGCATCTGTGTGTGTGTGTGTGTGTGTGTGTGTGTGTGTGTGTGTGTGTGTGTGTGTGTGTGTGTGTGTGTGCGTGTGGTGCTCAAGGACACATCTGAGTCGCTCAGACCCTCTTTGATTTAGATCTGAAACCCTCCCATGTTGGATTTATTCTAATTCCCCAGTGGGACGCGAACACAAACACACGTCCTTGTTTTACTCCCTCCGTGGGGACCTTCATTCACTGACATGATGCCTTTGTGTCCCCACAAAGATCACAGACCCCACCGAGTTTCGGACCTTGCAGATATAGTAAAACAAGCGCACAGCGACACACACGCTGCACATTCACCAGTTTAACCTTTCACCAACACAGTTATTCAGTTTTTGTTGCTGCTTTTTGCTTTAATTAAATATGTGATAATTAAAGTTGATTTTATTTTTAGTGACGCAAAAACGATCACACACATTTCTGTTCGTCAGATTCTCTGTGACTGACGTGAAAACACAGATGAGGTCAAATAAAACAGGCCATTTGGAAGGATGCTGATATTTTCTGATGATTTTTATGTCCCTCGTTAATTGTGTGCATGTATTTAAAGATGAGTGTATGTACGTAAATGTATTTTGGCTATTTTTGTTCTTCTTTTGTTCCTACGTTGTGGTTTTGGGTTCATGTCTTTGTCTTGAAATCCTCACGCAGTTGTATTAGTATCACATGACTGAGACTCTTTAAATCAGATTCTTCTTCTTCTAAGCTTTTACATTGAGCTCTTACGTCTCATTCAGAGACACAGTCGCGACTTTTCCCGACAGAAGCGACAACAACCTGCTCTCCACGTGTGGTTGGACACATTAGACGGGATTGAGCAGACGTACTGTACAGGAAGTCCCCTCTTTGTGCACTGATGGTGCATAACAAGAAATCACCCGCACATTAATGCAGAGACATTAGTTTGATTGTCATAAATGAATGAGCTCACGGCTGCGAGGACCATCGGCCTCGACAGTGTGGGAGAGAATGTCTCTGCAGCGCAACGTACGCTGTTTTTAATGCAGTGCACACATTTCACTCAGCAACAGACATCCAGTTACAACAGCACATCACTGTTAAATCCACAGTTTGGTGCGTCAGGGGGAACAGGTCAGAAATAAATCTTTTAAAAGTTCCAGATTTAAGAAACTCTCCAACTCTTAAACTTAAAGTCTCAATTCATTTTGATGCTGACCAGATAGATTTCACTTTTTCCACCTTTGGCACAACTTTACAAGAGTTTACCTGGAACCAAGAGGGTTCATATCAGGAACTGGGCAACTACAAATAATGTTTCAGATGGATCTTTTGAAGGAAAAACAAGGATAAGACTCTTGTTTTCAAAGCCTAAACCACTGGGCCGACTGGTGGGTCTCGAAGGTACTGCAAGTGGGCCCAGAAGTCATTTGCAAAACAGCACAACGTTTGGAAGGAGAGCAGCTGCTTCGTTGGATATAAAGGATCCAGAAGAGAAAGTTTATATCTTCCTTCAGGCATGGGGAGATTTTGGGACCCCCCCCCCCCCCAGGAGGAGTTAAGGCGACATAACTGGGGAGTAGTTGTGTGGGCTACCTTGTTTAGCCTCCAGCTGTCATAGCAACCTGGATAAACAAAGGAAAATGGATATATAGGAAGGCAGGGAAGGACGGCAGGCATCACAAAAAGTATGCATTTACCAAAGCTGCTTGATGTTTGAATGAGCCAAACAATACAACATATAAGAAAATGTCTTTCTGTCACCAGTTAATACTTTACTCCATGACAGTTCACGTGGGAAGATGCAGATAAAGTTCAGTGAGAGTTCAGGAATCAGCGTAAGAAGTACTTTAATTCTGGCTGCGTCTGTCGGCTGCAGAGGGAAAAACAAGACGCCCATCCGCTCCCTACTTTTAGATATTTAAGCGCATGTTCGCCTTCGGTGTCTTGATGCCACAGATGATGTTTAGCTATTTAGAGAGCAGAGCCTATAGCTCCGCAAACAAGTGGAAAAGCTGTTTTTTCATGGTGATGGCTAAGAAGCACCCACTCCTCTCCATCACCCCCTCTCTGTCTCTGGATTTTTATCCCTTCATTGGTTTTCGAACGCTCCACAGACACAACAACAAACCCACAAACAACACTTCACTCAAATTACACCTATTATTCATTGTTTTCTCATTTCAATGGAAGAGACGTTCAAGAATACCTGCAGAGAATTTAATTGAATCGAAAGGATTGGTCCAACGAATATAAACAAAAGCATATTTTCAGTCATAAAATATTCAAGAAAACATACAGATTATACTCATACACACATACAATACATTCTCATCCAGATTTAATTTGCAAATAAACAGAATCTCCTCTAGATTTTCCACAATGTGGAAATCAAACAACCAAATTACCAACATAAATACAGACCCAGAGTCATTACCCATCCATCCTTATATATATAACCTTATATTCACCAATAATCCATTAGCTGCAGAAAAGACACCAAATTATATCAAGCTATTATCAAACTATGATAATATTACTCCTCTAGTATTTAAAGAACAGTGTTAACAGTGTTGAAGTCTCTGGGTTTGTTGAATGTGTTTTTGAGCTCTGTGGTTCAACACAAGCTCAAGACATTTTCATCTTTTTATTCCACGGCATAAAATTGGTCAGCGCTGATTTCTTTAAGCTTCTAGGACTCGGTTGCTAACAAGCGTCTAAACGAGGCTAGAGGTCGTCGCGGACGTCATCGCGTTGAACATGAAAAGCCTTGTTGTGTTTATACAAACTGTCACTAACTCTGTCAGAGGAAAGGCTTTTAAAGAAGAGGTCAGAGCTGAATTGAACTACAAGCTGAAGTTCAGTCGCAGCCTCACATTAGCTTTTTACTTCTGCTCATTGTATTTACTCTTCAAAACTCATGAAGTGGTGTTCAGCAGGGAAGATGATCCTGCTGAACGAAATGTAAAATGGTAAAATCAAAGCGCTTTACAATGGAAGCCACATTCACCAAACACGCACATTCACTCACCGACGCTATATTAGGATTTTAGGGTTCAGTATTTTGCCCAAGGGCTCGCAACAATGCGAGACTCAAACGAGCGACCTTTCTGTTAGTGGACGACGCGCTCTGAGCCACAATAATCCAAAAGCCCATAAATACAGAAATACGTCATCGCTGCAGCGTCTCGTCCGCCAGAGTTAATGTTACTGTATTACATTTATATTAACAGCTGCAACAGTTTTAACTGTCCCTCTCTCTCTCTGCATCTTTGTTTCCTCCACTAACCTCAGGGTGCTCTGCTTTCCAGGCATAAAAATATTCATATCACTGCACGTCCAGCAGTAATTAAGGTACTGACACACACACACACACACACACACACACACACACAGACACACACACACACACACACACACACATCACGTCACATTGGTACCCAATACAGACATCCACACAGGCAGATGAGGTGAGTGAGCGGACAGACTCATCCATGCATATAACCACAAGACCAGCAGGAGAACACAAGTACACACACACACACACACAAACACACACACACACAAACACAAAGAGTAACATTATTAATATGCAGGAAACTAGACGACACACATACTGAGCTATCCCATGTCCTGGCAGTAGGATTTAATTAAAAGGTGCCGAGTTTAATGAGGCTGAAGTCACTGCTATCGGTCAAGATAACACACACACACACACACACACACAAATATACACAAACACATACACACACACACACACACACACACACACACACACACAAATATACACAAACACATACACACACACACAAATATACATACAGATTCATGCAAATCATACACATAAATATAATATTCACCACCAACACAGCAGCTCACACACACACACACACACACACACACACACACACACACACACACACACAGCACACAAAGACAAACTTAATGATATCCTGACACACACACATTTTCCTGGCCCAATGAACAGACACACACACACACACACATAGTTTAAAGTCTGCCGCTTTATTGAGGACATAATGACACAAACGTCCTGTCCAGACACTGGCACCTTGCACATACACACAGACACACACAGACACACACACACACACAAACACACACACACACACTCCTGGTGATGAGTCATGCAGGTTAATAAGACTGCTGACGTCACACGTGTCCTCAGACAACACACACTCTGCAGTCAACACCATGACATATTTATAGTTTGTTTTATTTATTCTTGTTGATGCTTTTTGATTTGATTTGATTTATTTTTTACAATATGCAAAACTTACTTCACACATTTTTACTTTTACTCAAAAGAAATTTGCAGGTATTTTGGTATTTTATATTGAAAAAATGTAACATATTTGCTTGTAATGATGATCTCTGTTTAATATATATTAAACAGCTGGGTCCAAAAGTGTGAGACCAGTTCCCCACTGGGAAAGAAGATACTGTTCATTTCACATCATAAAAACAAATCCGGCTTCATCCAGTACTGAGTAGCAGGAAGACATGTGAGGACAGTTACAGGCTCGGGACTCCTGCTGTTCAGAGACGGATTCGGGGTCTAATTTGACCAGTTAAAGTTTCAGGAAACTGGTGAAAAAGAAAAACATCATTTGCTGTGTCATTTATTTGATAAAGTTGTGCAAATGTTTTGCCACCCAACTTGCAACAAAGAGCGAGGACAGACGCACTGTGAAAAGTGGCGTAATGAATAAGTGATTACTGAGAACTGCTGCCATTTTGATTGAAAAGTCCATTAACAAGTGAGAGCCGCGGGGAAATTAGTCTCCGTAGCTACAGGTGTCCAATAATGTTTAACCAGTCCCTGGCTCCGGGGTATTTCACTGCACACAGTTTGTACTTAATGTGTGTAATTATACAATATATTTATATACCGTCTGTACACCTGATGTACTTTGAACGCAGCACGCGCTCACCTCAAAAATCCTGCTCGAGTAGCAGATCAAACTCTGAACCAAACGCTGGTGAAGTAACAGTCATTCCTCTCTACACACAAGCATGTAGATTACACACACACACACACACACACACATATATATATAAACACACACACACACAGTGATAACCCTCTCCTTTTTTTTCAGTGGTCAGATCTCAACAGGAGCTGATTTAAATTTAGACTCTTTCAATTAGAGCTGAACCTTAATAAGACGACGAACTCCCCTTTAGCTCTGGACACCATTACAGGACTAATTCTACTAATAGGACCACTCACAGCGTGACTGAACCGTCTGAATGTGGGGAGGGTGAGGGTGGCTGGGGGTCGGAGATAAGGCAGAGAGTTTTAACGCAGTATTATCCACACTTGGAGGCAGTTTGCTTTATCTATATACAGCTCTATTTCCACAGGTGTGACAGGACACAATTCTGAGAGACATTGCTGTATTGTTGTCGAAGGAACAGGAGATACAAAGGTCTCACTGATGCGTGTTCGGATAGCAAACCTTCAAACCCCGCACCTTGTGTGAAGGACACTCGCTTTTAACTGTATTACCATGCAGTGCTATGTAAGCTCAACATTTACCAAACAGACTGTAAAACAAGCAGATGATCACAGTTAGAGCACAACAAACCAACACAGTGTGAAAACAGCTGAAGACACTTAGAAAATGTGATGAATCTGATCTTATCCAGGTATGAAAACAAACACCAGGGAATATTTGTTCTACCACACACTGCTAACTCGGTTTACATACGTGTAACACACACACCTTTATACTGTATACTATATACGTTATACTTTTCTGTAAAGTCCTTGTTATTAATGACACTAGTGGTCGTTAACTGAACTGCAGTCAATGATCATCAACACCTGTCTAAAACTATTTTAATACAAACTGAACATTATAACCTCCATGAAGGAGGATTTACTGCAGGACTGTTGTCTTACTCTACATCAGTTTTATGTACATGTTCCTAATAAACTGACAACTTAGTGCATATTAGTAATTATCAGTTGTCTGCACAGGCTGCAAAGAGCCTGACTGGAAATAATTAGTTGATTTTGGTGCTGTTCTCACCTGTGATCTGATACACCTGGTAACCTAAATTGCTCTTTAATTTTTATAATTTTATCATTTATTATTAGTACATAGAAAAGAACGTCTGCCAGTGGCAGCGTGACGTCCTGCACTAATCTGCTTTTATATGCTCTCATGTGCACCCCAGATGACAGGCACACAGAATGACAGTACCTTTATAAGTCATTTGACGGTCCAGGGGCCCACCAATACTGTGGTCCATCGGGATTTGTCCCTTTAGTCTCGATGGCCAGGCCGACTACACGAGACTGAATGCGATTGGACGGCATTTTGTTGATAGATGAAGTAACTAAAGTTGCACTATATCGTTATCAGCTGATGTTGACCCTTGTGTGGGGCATTCACGGGCTGTTGACCAGCAGCTTTTTAAAAAAGAAGATGGTGTAAAATATTTAGATTCTTGTTCACTTGTGCCAGTTATTTAATATGTGGGTTCGTTTTCTGTTTTATCTTTTTCATCACAACACGAGACAGAGAAAAACACATTAGTGACGACTAAACCTGGATCTGAATCTAAATCCAACCTACTTTTAGTCCCTGTTTGTTATCAGTTTGCTAACAGCCTCGTCTCTCTTGTAGAAACAATTATTGAATGTAATTTGCTCTCACTAAATGGCGGTGGATTGCTGGTAAACGTTGCTGCTGTCTGATAGTCAGACAACGTCCTCGGTCTGTGGTCTCATCCTTCTATTTTCATCTGAATTATTTCTGAAAGAGAGGCCGCTACCATGAATTCATTCCGTTAAATGCTTGATAACCTTCTTTAGCACACACTGGCCAGGTAAATAAAACCCGAGTTTAGAGAATAATCACTCCACTCAACCTAATAAATCACATTACAATCACAAAGCAGGTCCATTTTTTTGGGGGGGGTTTTAATCTTTTCTCCTCCATTATAACTGAGCAGAAAACATATATTTCATGTATCATCCTCATAAAAGCTCCCTGAACAATAAACTGCTGAAATCCACCTGCACACACACACACACACACACACACACACACACACACACACACACAGAGCAACTGAATAACAGTTGGAGAGCGGAAAATGATTACTCAGTGCTTTTTTTTCCCCTCTCCGCTCTTCATCTGGTTTCCTTTTATTTATTTTTTTCAGCGAGCCGCAGAGAAGCGACCGTCGCAGCGATATTGCTCCTCTTTGCTTAAACGGATATTGGGGAGGAATCAGATAAAAATGCTATTTATTTCTCATCTCCGTCGCTTTGGTATTGGCTTTCACAAAAGATACACGCACAAACAGAGATAAACGCACAGAGCAGCAAAAAAAAACCAAAACATGCTGCACGTAAAACACACAAACACACGCAGCACTGGACATCAACACAAACATATGTGCACACACATACTGCAACATAGATACCAGCAGGGCGACTGTTTGCTCATATCAGTCATGAAACCTAAAGAAAATATTTCGATAAAAAAGTGCAAACTCAAAAACTCATGAGTCTCCTGTAGGTATTAATCTTTGCAACAGCTTCTGAATGACAGCTGCTGTTCATACAGCCAGACGCCTCCAAAATAAAAGCCCTGAAACAGAACATGAGGCCAAAGGAAAACGGGTGAAAATAGAAAAGTAGACGGTTTTCAGATCTGTGTTTTCAGGCTTAGCCTTTTACTTTGGAATATCTACACCTTCTCTACACCTCATCAGTTCACTTTGCATTTTGCCTGCATTGAGCAGAAAGAGCAGTCATGTGTGCGCACAGTTTGAAACTGAAATCCAGTCGTGCACAGACACTGTGTCACTGTGTTGGTCAGTCTGACAGAAATGCTTTCACTTCCATTAAAACGCCTGTTAAATGGACGGCTAACGAGACGAATCATTCGTCTATGGAAGCAGATATTCTTCATGTTGTGAGGAAATATGAGTAATTTCAATCCTGGTTGATTTGGTGACACCTGTAGTTACAGGGCAGCAAAGCAAACTATTGTGGTTATATAAAGAAGTCAGGCAGTAATTGGCCTTTCTCCATCATCCTGTGAGCAACTGTGATCTGACTTTATCCACAGTGAGAGGAGCTGTTATTTCCTGGCCGGTAAGGTGGAGGTGTGCAGCCTGTCGCCTGCAGCTCTTCATCTAACAGCTCACTGTGGCTGCTCCTGACTCCTCCACTTACTCCCTGCCTCATTTCAAACTGATCAGAAAAGCACCGCCGACTACTTCATAATAAAAGTCAACTTGCTTTTTGCTAGTTAAAAGCTTTTAATGTGAAGCTGCAGCAGTAGGAAATGTCCAGTTTGCCTCAGACACCCACATCATAATACTGCAGTGGGTCACAGGCTCAGTCATCATTGTGTTACCTCATACAGCGACAGACAGTGACTTAACTGATATTTATTTAAATGAAAATGCTCAAGGAGATTTTATGATTAATTAGAACTTTAACAGACAGGTTTAAAGGTCAGGAGTCACTGTTGGGACGATTCAATCAGCATTTCTTTCGCCCCTGCTGCTACTGAGGTCACGGTGTGTGTTACAGCATTTATTCAAACATGTGCAGGCCTGGTAAGAACATCACAAAAAAAAGGGTTAAAATACAAGTACAAAATACACAAAATATGTCTGCAAAAACAATTCTATAAAAAATCAAGTTTATACTGTTGTGTTTCATCAGTCCCACCACTGTGTTTCTATTGTCCCGACCAAGAAACGCACAGTCAATGTATGATTGTACAGAATAACACCTGGTATTGATATAACACACGTGAGAGAAATTGTTTCTGTCTATAATGTTTTCTTTTATAATAATGTTTATCTGAAAAGTGTTCCGTTCATCCCTGCTCTCCCCTGTACTGCATAACCTACAGTACCTGCACTATCAAGCATTTACAGCCATGTATATGTAGAATTCAGATATTTCACATGTTAAATCTTAATTCTCATGTGGGGCGTCGAGTGGCGCAGTGGGTTGAGCAGGCGCCCCATATGTAGTCGCTGCAGTCGCCCCCCCGTTCGAATCCTTCATCGGACGGCCTTTTACTGCACGTCATTCCCCATTTCCTGTCTCTCTCTACTATCCTGTCCAATAAAGGCACAAAAGCCCAAAAAAATATACTTAAAAATCTTAATTTTCATGTTGTCTCTGTCTCCCTCTCTCTCTCTCTCTCTCTCTCTCTCCCTCCCTCTCTCTCTCTCTCTCTCTCTCTCTCTCTCTCTCTCTCTCTCTCTCTCTCTCTCTCTCTCTCTCTCTCTCTCCCTCTCTCTCTCTCTCTCAGCTCTAAGTAGTGACGTGATTTAGATAACGAGTGTTTGGTCACTAAAACTCTCTGAGGCTCTTTGGTCAAGCTCTGCTGCACCTGTGCTGACCAGTCTGACATGGCTGGAGAGGTCAATCCGTTTAAGTAGCCATCGACTTAGTGACACACAAACACACACAAACACACACACACACACACAGCTCTCCACAGGGGTGTAGCACCTGTGTAACACCTTTCAACACACAAACCTGCTAAATCAAAAAAAAGAAAAAAACGGCACCAGCTGAGAATTTATAAAGCAAGATAAAAAGAATTAGACTGAATATTGAAGAGGAGAAATGATTCATCAACACTGTCCAGCCTGTGTTTTTTGGGTGTACCGTTGACCCCAATGACACGGCTGGAGGTGTCAATCCTTTTAGCGGCCGGTGGCTTTGTGTCATCAGCAGTTCAAAGAGCCGACACCCACGGCCCACTGACAGTGAGGCGACAAATCATGAGACGTTTTCGACTCAATGTCCGAAATAAAGGACGTCCGATAGGATGCAGTTTCTTTTTTACCGAATGATCGCTGCGGCAGGTGAAGCACATATTGTTTTTTTTTTCTTCTTCATTTGAAAGTGTGTTAATCGGCGGCGTCAGCTGGTGGCGTGATTAGAAAACCTGCCCTTGTGTGATGAAGCTGACGCTGTGTCGCTGGTTTAAAGTCTTTTTTGGCATCGGCTTCAGGGTTGTCAGTTTAGGTCAGTCGGTCAGTCCACCATTTTGGTCCACACTGAAACCTCTCACTGACTCAGAGACATTCATTGTGCCCAGAGGATGGATCCTGCTGACTCTTCACTAGTCAACAGGTTAGTTTTCACTTTTCCTATGAAATATCTCAACATCTACCTGATGCAGCGACACAAAACGTGATACACAGAGACAATCACGGCTCCTAGATGATGGATTTAAATGGGTTTTACTTCAACGCCATCATGAGGTTGGTATTTGTGGTTCAGTGTGGTATGAATCAACAACTATTATTTGGATTGCGATAAAACCTGATACACACATTGATGCCCCCCTCAGCACAGTCAGGAGAGGCAAACCAGGCAACTGTTCGGGGCCCCTAAGGGGGAAAGGGGCCCCCAATGGCTCCTCATATCGGCATAGCTGTCTTGTGCTCTGTTTCCCCGTGCACTTCCTGTTTTATTTTGATAGTCGTGTCGCCCCAGTGTCTGAGTTCTAGTTTTGCTTCCTTTGGTTAATCGTCCCTGATGTGTCCCACCTGTGTCTGCTTCCCCACCTGTTCTCCATCGTTAATCAGTTCCCTTCCTTTAAAAAGCCCTTGCTCTGTCTTGTCTTTGTGGGATCATTGTTGGTGATGAGGTTTGGTGGCTGTTTCATCATCGGCATCTGCTCATGTATGGACTTTGGTTTTTTTGTTTGAATAAATTCATTCGCACTGGTTCCTCCTCTGCATCTGAGTCTAACACCCTCACCCCTGCCTCATCAGATCGTGACACTTTGTGCAACACATTAGTTTCATGCCTTGTTTTGAAATTATGTTAAAATGCATATTCCCTATCAAATAAATAAACTGAAACATGCTATCATTAGCATTTAGTTCAGAGCACAGCTTAAGCTAACTACAGTCTCACAGAGCAGCCCTCCATCTCAATCATTGTCACAACAGCAAGTAAAGAAACAAAATGATTTGATACAATGTGCAACAACATGGAACCTATTCTGTGTCTGGGAGTGTTTCAGAAAGAAAAAGGTCAAGTGCTCAGAGCGCAACGGGTTCTAGAACGTGACGTCACAAGAACAGCGACACAAAAACTGACAATACAGTAATAAGAAACATGAAAAAACACAATCCTGTGTAGAGCCCAGCTTCATTCAGGCTCAGAGCAGACACATGTTACAGAAAAAAAACATTCACGTGCATCTTTTATTAACGTCCGCAATGACGTTAGTGAAATATGGAACTCAAACCAGACCCATGGTGAGCTCCCACAACAAAACAACAGCTGAATTTCCGAAAGTATTAATATGGAGGGACATTGGGGTGATCAGTAAAGATGATTTGCACTAGTTTCTGTTACTCAGTTCAGCTCCGAGATGCTTTACAACTACAACAACAACGATGACGACGACGATGACGACAACGACAACGACAACGACAACAACAACAACAATCCATCTGTAGTCACTGGTTTAAACTCAAACAGCCCGTTGACCCGGAGACGGGCCCTTTGTTATACTGTGACAACCATAAGCACATAAATATCATTTATTAATCTCTACCGGCATCATAAACCAGCAAAACCAGCCGAGCAGTGTCGATCCTTACCTTTTAGGAGGTCTAGACGTTCGATTCTCGCTCGGTCCTCCATTATCTATATTCCTTTAGTCCGTACGGGTCCACAGATCACAGAAATCAAAAGCAGGTGTGATTGTGTTCGTTGGATTTCTGGCAACAAAATGGAGGTCTCCATGTTAAAATCCGTTCAGATTTCTCTGCGGGAGGAGTAATGATGCGTTTCTTTCATTCGGAGAAAGCGCTGCTATTGGTTACTATGTCTGTCAATCATTGTAGCTTGAAGACAGGCGTCTGCCCTGTCCAATGAGAGCAGACAAGGGGGGTGGGGCACTTCTGAGCCGATGCTGATTGGCTGTGAGAGGTGTAAAAGGCTGTCAGACAGGAGCGGATCAGCTCTGTTTTGAAAGGTTTCAAAGAGTTTTTTAGGCGGGAAAATGGTTCAGTATGTTTTCTATTGCTTTACATTAAAGAGTTAAAGCACATTTATCCACAGTTTTCTTTTTAGAGAGGTTTATGAGCACTAGTTTAAAAATAAACTATAAAGTCCCCAGTGCCCATAATATTAGGCCCAGAGGCCTGAAGCTTCACACAGGTGTTTTTGACAAGATGTAGAAGGAAAACAGTTGATTTAATTGTTCTTGTATAAAGTATATCCTACTTATAGGTTTCACTGACTTTTTTTCAGGCAAGAAAAAAAAAATACCATGTAAGAGCTGATGTAGTTTAGGTTGGGTTTCAGTCATATCATAGACAAGCACATTTTCAGAAACTACAAGATGTTACCTTTCAAATTATGTCTCATAATTATATTTTGCTCTTACATTTCTTCTCTTCTAAGCTTTTTACATTTACATATGCAAATGTGATCAAATGCCAGCCTCCAGTTTGAAACTATTTAATGACCATCAAACAGCTAGTGTAGCGGTTTGGACAAAGGCCGAGGTCACCGTGACCTTGATCTTTGATCTTTGACCACCAGAATCTAATGAGTTCATCCATGTGTCCAAGTGAATGTTTGCGGCAAATTTGAAGAATTTCCCTTGAGGCATTACGGAGAAGTTGCGTTCACAAGGCCAAAATTATGTTCTGTGAGGTCACCACGGCCTTGACCTTTGACCTTTGACCACCAAAATCTAATCAGTTCATCAAGGCGTTACTGAGATACCTCGTCCACGAGAATGGGACTGACAGACAACCCAAAAAAACCTGAAGACTGGAAGTTTTCACCGACACATCCCGACACAGTTGCAGCTGACACACAAACATTAACTCATGTGATCATACGGCATCAAACACACGGTGCAATTTAAAATCTCAAAGAATATTCCCTGTGCTCACATTCCTGACCTTCATTTTCTCCGAGACAACTTCAGACCATCGCACCTTTGTGATAGTCGTCAGAGGTCATCGGAGCAGCTTCGCCAATATCACAGCCACGCAGGGACACGGACGCAAGCCAAGAATGTTTTTATTTCCTTTTCAGGAGCAGCCGCCGTCTCACAAGAAGTGTAAAAAGAAAGCGTCTCCGCTCGTCCCTGACTCCCCCGGCGGCTGACACACACCGAGGGCGATACATGAAGCTCAGGGTTAATGGGGTTCGGGTGCTACTTGTTGTCTCTTCGAGCCATTCCTCTTCTCTGTTGGCTCTCTGACCGGTGTTACGGCCTGTTTTCAGTGGCCGCATTCAGCTTCAGTGCACAAGTCGACATACTGGATAATACACTCCAGCTCTGAGAAATGTTTTTAATAATGTTTCTTCCTGCGCTAACACTGAAAAGGAAATGGAGAGTTTCCCTCTGAAGGGAGATGCCTATCATGAGAGAAGTTCTTAAATTCACTCATAAAGTGGTTTGTGGAGGGAAAGTAAAGCAGCACAATGTAAGTTACTGCTGGAGCCGTCTGAACAATATGTTCCACAAGACAATGTGTACAATTGTTCTGCAGATTATCATACAGTGAATGATATACAGTATATGTTTGGGGAGTTGTAAGGTTGCAGAAAGGAGAAGTATGAAGACAAAACAATGAGGAGAGAAAAACAGAGGAAAAACTTCCAGCATTGATCTTCTTCAGGGTGTTTTGTCTTTTTACGCGACCTCTTCAGTGACCTTCAGCCCTCGTTTGCACAATATGCAGCTCACTCTGAGCTTCAACACCGCTGAAATTTTGTGTTTTCAGCAGTTCAGAAATTGCATGTAATTTTAAAATTGCATGAGAAACACATTGCTCTAGGCTGGTTCTCTCTCTCTCTCTCTCTCTCTCTCTCTCTCTCTCTCGTGTGGACAAAAACAAAATGAACGACACAGAACAGAAAAGTAACAACAGCAGAAGCAGGAGCATCAGTTAAAGATGGCTGCTCTTCTACCTGCTGCATATTCTGTACACGGGTGTGCCGTCACTCTGGTCATGAGGGTGGTGTACAGTCAGAGGTCAAAGGTTAAACTTCTCTCTGGTCTCTCTTTCTTGGAAATGGAAATCCTGTGTTTGAATCATCGTTAAATGAAGGTAGAAACAGACACAAAGATAAAAGTCTTGATTGATGCAAAACACAAGAACAAATGTGTTGTAAGATTTGTACATTTTGATCATCTGTTAATGAATTTAGCATCTATTTAACGCCCCTCCCCCCTTTAATTAACACAGCTCTCTGCCCTCTTAGATCTATGAACGCCCCGGTGTCATTAGAGGCTAATCCCGTTAGTGACCAGAGAAATTAAGTCTTTCACAGACGAAGAAACTATTTATTCACCAGTGAAACACTTTAAACCTTCAGTAGCAGCTTTCACAGTTTCATCATCTGAATAGGATCTTTAGGTTTTACCTGTGGACGACTGGTGGTCATGTGTCACAGTTTACCTGAGTGTTTCTTCTTTTAATATTTATTCTATATTAGCTGTGGTTCTGCAGCAGGCGAGGAGAGTTAAATATCTGATTCGCACCAGGAGCCAAATAAATACAGAAAATGTATATTAACCTTTAAATCAGCCACTTAATGTCCGGCCACCAGGACGCCACTGCACCTGCTGAGCAACACAACACCTGGTGAACGTCACCTCTAACATTCACACTAACTTTCCCCTGCATGTGAGGAGGGTTCATGACGCTGATCAGAGCAGAGAGGCTGAAGCAGTAAAGTGAGCTGAAGGCTGCTGATGATCAATTGTTATACAAATATTGATGAGTGTGTGAATGATATGAACTGCTATTTCCCAACAACTGACCTTTTTCCTTTTCCAGACAGTATCTGGCAGAAACTGCAGTAAAACAAAAAGAAAAGCTGGATACAACTTTGTTATGTCAACTGCAGAAAAATAATGATTCCTCTATTTTTTTTTTTTTTTTTGGATCATTTTCTTGAATAATTTGAATTTCTCGTTAACTTGAATTAACTTTCCCCTCCTTCCCTCCCTCCCACCCCCCCGCCCATGAACTGAATCAGCTTTTATGACAATAAAAATGATGGTTTACAAAATGATAATTGATCAATTACTTAAACATATATCACAGCATTTATATGCATACTTATATACCTGTTCATTTAACAATAAGGGAAAGAAAGCGGTACAGTCCCGTCTCCTAGGAAATTAAGTTTGCAGATCCTATAGTTTATGAAAAACATGTCTTTGTTTGTTTGAGCATGTACGTACACTTTTCAATCACTATGGATGAAGAAAGCTCATTAATCCAGAGACTCCAACATGCTCCACAAACTCTCCAAAAAATTAGGGACAATGTTTGAGATGTATGTTTTTGATATGAAATAGAAAAATACATGTATTTAAATTGAGCAGGTTTAAGACTCATTAACAGGTAATGAGTAACTGCTGAGAGAAGCCCCGCCCCCTCCGACTCTGTCACAGCAGGTCAATCTCATTAACACTCAGTGACACAGCGTTACTGACAGGTCGGTCCACGCTCACTGCTCAGGACACACGTTAAAGGTTGAAACAGTCAAAATCTTTTATCATTTATCATTTATACTGTTTTTTTTTTCCTGTATTATCATTATTATCTTTGTCTCGTTTTGTCTTTTAGTTTTATTTTTAATTTGTGCTGACGTGCTGTTTTTGTCCCAGTGAATGTAGAAGCTCAACTCAGCCACTTTATTTATGTGAAGCTCGAACAATAGCAGCCAGTCCATTAAGCTTGTCCTGTGTAGACGACACCGTGGCCCGGCGTGGCCGGTCAATCCCCGCGGTGTCCGGCGACTTACTGTCAGTGAAAAGCTCTTACACAGACGGATAATTAAAGCAGAGCACTCACTAAACTCAAGACACTGACTCCAAAATACTGAAACAAGCTTTAAATGTAAATATGTGGTGAATGTGATAATTTCATTTCCACAAAATTATGTTGTGACTGAAATATGAGATTACCTTAATTACCTCCTCTGTTACTGACAGAGAGACTGAACATAATAAAACTTATTGAAAACAATATATTTTTTCATTTATATTTATGTTGAGATATTTTAAATACGAGTTGACATTTTGAAGTTTTATTTATGTTTTATTATTATTTGTATTCTTTAAAAAAATGTATTAAAATCTCATCATTATTCCTTCGACGATGAGGAGGTGTGTGTTTGTTTGTTTGTTTGTTTGTTTGTTTGTCAGCAGGATTACACAAAACGTTTTCAGCCGATTTACACCGAACTTGGTGGATGGATGGGTCACGGTTCAAGGAAGAACTTGTTAAATTTTGGGGCAGATCCGAATAATTTACTGTGAATTTGAATGTTTTTTGCTCTGAAGTCTGGTGTATGTAGTTCCACACTGGTCTGTGATCTCCGAGCGTCTCGTTTATCATGTGGGGGTATTTTATACTTCTGCATGTTTGTTTGTAGCTGTTCATGTATGAGCTTATTGAGCTTTGTCATGCTGTCAATGTAAATTTGCATCTTCTTTACATTGAGTTTTTTTTTATGTCTGTAGATTAAACTCACATCCGGAGCTGGTCACAGAGTGTTTGGCAGGTGGAACCGGACTCAGGGAGGGAACTGAGTCTGACCCTGTTTCTCTGGAGCAGATTACCCAGCCAGCCTCAGACTGCAGCGGCACCAAGTGTCAGCGAGAGGTAACTGTTTGAGGTTTTTGTTTGTTTTGTTTGTTTTAAGGACAATTTACACTTTATCGTAATCTAATCTGTCGGGGGGAACTGACGAGGCCTCGTGGATCAGACACGTTCAGGTCCAGTCTGGATGGTCTGGACTCGGCACTTGTAGATAACCTGCCGTCTGGATGACTGAACGTTTATCATGATATCTCCTCCTCCTATCATTATTATTAAATCAGGAAGTCAGGGGCATGAATTTAGATTAAGACTCAATAAAATCTTGTTAATCAGGGAATAATCAGTAACTGAGCAGGAGGTGCTCAGTCAGCAGCAGCAGCAGCAGCTATGAATAAGTGCTGCACAAGTGCTGTAATCATGTCAGTTGATTACATGTTTAACCAGTAATCTATAACAGATTACCCAGCAGCCCCTGCACTGGCTGTCGCGTTGTAGGTTAATCCCTTTAATGGCTCTGCGTCTACAGAGGAGTATCACACCTTCACACCTTCACCCGTTCTCCATCCAGGGGGCGCCTGCGCTGAGTTCAGCACGGATCCAGTTTCACTTTCTTTCCCCGTGAAGGTGCCGAACTGTCAGACAAACACATGAGATGTCCGACGGTTTTACATTGTGTTGATCTGCACTAATTGTCTGTGCTTCGCTTCCGCGCTTCGGATCGTCTCAGCTTTTCTAGTTAAAAACAGACTGAGATCGCGGCGAGGTTACCTGTGTAAATGAGGGATTTGCTCCAAGTGGCTGGTTAATTGGACACTTCTGTT